>NC_051154.1:308491509-308652448 GCF_013339745.2 Dermacentor silvarum
GTCTTCATCGAGGATGTAGACCAACCATCGTCTTCAAAGTTGGTCTACATCACATTAACAAAGTTGGAATTTCATTATGCCATACCAATGTCATGTCTCATTCATTCCTTCCGCGCACATCTGCTGAGTGGAATCACCGACCCGCCTCAACCGCTACTATTGTTGACCATCAGCATTTCATGGCAGTATTAAATAACATTGTATAAACGGGAGCATTTCTTTGTACTATCAAATTGTATTACTGTTTTGTATTACCGTAACACTGTATCACTGCATCGTATTACATTTTATTAACCAGCACTACAAGAGCACTTAGTGTAGATTGTATAACCGACAGTCATCTATTTTTGTACTACTAACCACTTTGCTGCGCTATACTTTTTTTCTGTATTTGATGTAACCACTCCCACCTTTAGTGCCCCTGGCCCTGAAGGTACACGAAATAAATAAATAAATAAAAAACGTACTCTGATTGAATTAAGGACACAATATATAAAATAGGGAAATTAGAAAAAAATAAGGTCTGTGAATAATTTTACTCTTTTAAGGTTGCTCTTATTTTATATAAGGTTTGATTTTATATAAGGTCTTTATTTTATAAGGTTTGAGCTTCCCTAGATGACGTGAATAATAAGCGAAATAAGAAGCGGATACCGGTGCTTTCGCTACTTTTCGCTTTTACCTGCTTAGCTTCTTTCTCCCTTGTACTGGAATGATCGCACTCAACGACTCTTTTGTGTTATTTTGCGAAGTCAGCCTGTTATATTACTCTCCGCGATGCCATTTCTGTTGTTAATTATTGATCGTTGACTTCTTAAATATTTTTCGTTTTCTTTTGCATTCTGCATGCCAATTCTTGGCATATTCTCCGTAGTCACTTCACCGCCATCTCGCTTGAGCAACAGTGGAAGTCATTAATTCTACCAGAAATGCCAATTAAAGTTCGTCTCCTCCGAGTATAAACTGGAAAATCATTAATGTCAGCGCACTTTGTAAGGAAAAGTAAACAACTGAACCTTCTTCCTTTCGTTGATGTCACTTTAATTAAATCTATCACCCCACACCGTTACACAGAATCTATCCAGAGATACAATCGACCAATGTTTGCGAGCTATGCTCAGAGCTAGCTGACTTGGAACATATGCTGTGGCGGTGCCCCGCGTTACGCGACGGCGACGATGTCACGTCGTCCAAATGGGAGGCTGCCCTAAGCAGCCCCGATCTTGAAGCACAGCTATGGGCTGTCTATCGGGCCCGCGACGCAGCAGAGAGGCTCGGCCTTGCTGTACCGACGTGGGAGTTCCCGCTACGTGCTGACGCGTGTTCCGAGGGGCCGTAATAAAGTTTTATCATACCATACCATACTCCTCCCTCAACTTGTTTTTGCCCATGCTGGTAGATTCGGCGTGTGCCACTTTAAGATGCCATAATCGTCGCCGTCGTTACCTCCAACCCCACCTACACTACGATCGTCAGTATTAGCACCGATTCTTCAGCCCGGCCAGTGCCAAAAGTTATTGACGTTATATTTGCACAAACAACAAACATTGGCGCCTGCTTATTTCGTCGACCTTAAATTTATTATACCTTGGACGGTTGAACTATGACGCGAGAAATGTGTCCGCTTGCTGCGCGTCTTTCCAAATTCAGTGAAACAGCTGGGAGACAGCGCTGTGTGAAAGGGGGATCGTACGAAATGCGCGCACATTTATGTCTGTAAGAGCTGTATAAGACAGGATGTACTATTACATTCAGTTTGGGCGTGCCAAACAGCCCGCATCCTTCAAGCCCGTCCTAATCCTAGACCACTGCGATTAGTACCACTGGGACCACTGGGCAAGCTGGAGCTGGACAACAGCATTGTCCAGCTCCAGCTTGCAAGACCAACTATGGCTGGTGGAGCAAGCGCGATAGGCGGTGGCTGCTGCTGGACTCCTCGGTGGCGCTGCTGCTTCCGCAGTTGGGTCGGCCAATCTTTCTCTGCCCCCACACCACAGGGTGAACCCGTATGAGATCTTAAGCCAAATGGCTCCCTCGGTAGCCAAGATGCACTATGTACGCACGTGCCCGCGTACAAGTAAACACCGTCTTCAACAGGCTATCCCACCTGTCCTCTTTTCGCGCAAGTCTCCCTTTTCACGCTCTCAACAGGTCTTAGTCAATAAGGTTTTCGCAAATTTAGCCTACTCACCGTATTCTCTACTCACCCGACATTACTACTATGACGTGCACGCACTGTGGGCGGCACTGCCATGCAGACCTCCATCATTTATTACGGCAATGTTCTGCGTTCGACACAGGGATAATGGTCATACAGGCTTTACAATGCACGAATTACCGTGAAGCGCTGCTCACTGATTCTAACACTCAGCTATTCGTTGCCACATATGGTAGTCAGAGCGGCCTGATCACGGTGGTTTAGTGGGACTAATAAACCACGGTCCTGACGGCACACAGCATTAGCACAAGTGACTGTCACTCAAACGACCGGAAAACCTAACCATGTGAACGACTTTGTAATCTGGCAACCCCCCGTTCATCCCCGCAGATGACCCGCGCCTTCCCATTCTCTAATAAAGGACTTTCAATCAATCAATCGACTGAGGAGTCCGCTCACCGGCAGGTGAAGACCACTTTCGTGTGTCTCAGACTTCTTTCACCATCCTCGTCTGGTTGTGCGCTTGAAGTCTTTCTCGTGTATTACCAACACGCCCAAACAGCCACGTTATTGAACTATAAGGTAATACGCCCCGTGACAGGCGCGCGTTGCGGGAGGAGTTAGCTCCCTCCTTTTTTTTTCTCTCTGACGCGTTTCTTCTCGGAGCGCGTTTCGGGGAGTCACTGCACAAAGCAATCCCCATAGCCGTGTGCTGCGAGCCGTGGATATCAACCCGAGCGACACGAACGCACGACAGTCTATCCATAAGCTTGCGCCTTGCTGTGCACATGCACGGCGCACACGCTGCTAATACAGACTGTGTACAGCAATGTTAATTTTGACACGAAACGCCGAAATGCCGAATCGTGTCTATGGAAACGCGTTGCAGTATAAAAAGAAGGTTATAAAACCGCCACTGTCAGCGTAGCCATGTAAGCACTGTTCGTTGAAAGTCTTAATGCATGTATTAAATCATTGCAAGTATTAAGTGTCATTGTACTTTTTAACATTTTGTTGATTGGCCTAATACATGAAAATACTTTTTGTCCAATATGAGCACGCATTTTAACAAAACTCTAGAAGGCAGGGAAAATAAAAATTATTTTCCCACACCCCGTGATGGTACTCCGACACAAGCCGAGCGATGGCAGTTCTAGTGCCCACAGGGACAGGAGATCAGGAGTGTTCGTCTCCAGCTTCAATGAATAGCCAAGCACGCCGTCGCGCGATGCCGGCATCGACTGTCCTTGGCTGCCGCCTGTGCCGTAGCCGAGGATGCCGTCTTTCTCGGACTCGAAGGAGCGATTCTCGGATGCCTTGAATAAGCTTGGCGCCCGCATCTACCGGAACAACTGGAACCCTAGATAAAACAACTTGTTTTATCTAGGGACCTTAGGCGACCACGAAGCCAACAACGAGGGCGGCGTGCGCAGCGGCGTCCTCTCAGGGTCACGAGTGCTGATTGCCATCCATGTCATGCCCGGGAGGAGGCAGCCTTGCAAACTTCCATCCAAAAAACAGTGCAGTAGCAGTGAGGCAGGCTGAAGCCATAAGGAATATGTCGATGTTGTATATTCCTTGAAGCTTACATTCTAGCGACAACTTCGACCTAGATGTTGTGGTGTTGGTGTTCTTGCTTTTCCGCGTCTTGTTTCACCCGTGGAGAAGCTCTCGCGACGGCACGCCGAGCCTGCTTCTCCCTGACGACGGACACCAAGGTGGCCATCTCGTCAAAGGCAGCAGGTATACGGCATCTGCTGCGCCGTGGACGGTCTTGGATGACGAGACCAGCAGGCTGGATCGGCTTGTCGCGGTCTCGCGCTGGATGTTGACGTCTCGCAGCATAGCGCTCCAGCCTGCGCATTCTTTTCCAGCACTAAGTGGAGTACCAGAAAGCAGAATCATCGTCACTGCCACTGGTTGTTCCGACAGGCATCCTCGTCCATCTGACTGCAGGAGGGGCACGCGAAGGGCCGCACGATGGTTGCCAATAGGGCGAAGCTTCAGCCAGAATCCGCAACGTTGTCCTCGCCTTGAAGCTGCTTGCGTGGCGACGCGATGGGCGACAGACGGAGCAAACCGTCGCGAGGGTGTCTGTGCGGCTTGTTCGATGTTCCCACCTGGATAACCCAAGAAGGCACTGGGCGTGCTCCGACATAGGAAACATTTCGTGTGGTCCTGAGGTGGATGCCAGCCGCTTCTTATGGCATCCTGCGAGCTTTCTCGAAGTTGATCTCGCATCAGGCGTTGCAGACGGCGCCATCTTGTCGTGGCCAGGGCTAACTCCGGAGGTACGAACTTGGTGGCTTCAGCGCCAGCGAAGTCACAGCTATAGCTCCAGCTGGGATTTGGCACGACTTTCCCTACAGGCACTCGAGATGCTGCATCGCGTCGCCGTCGCTCGCAGCGAAGCCGGTGCGAATGATTTTCCACTGCACCGTGACTGTCAGAAGCGTGCCTCCCGGCAAACGCGCTATGTTGGAGATGGCTCAGGGCGATGTCGTAGTGGCGGAAGTCGGCTGCGGTGAGGTTGCCTCGCCTGCTGGAGCGAACATGGCAGGCGTTTGTGCGGCCCGCACATGTCAGCGGAACTGCTTGCCTCGGTAGACGGAGACGTCGCCGCCGAAGCTCGCGCTTCCATTGACGTGGGATTGGTTGGCACTCCGGATGCGCTGGGAGGCAATGAATAGCCAGGTAGTGGTGGGCAGGATTGTCGGACCTCGGTCTCGGGGGCAGCACCAAGGCGTATATCACGCCGAGTTCTACGGGTTTCTGCGTGGACTCTCGATCGAGAGCTTCGTGCCCTTGCGGAGAGAGTCGTGGGAGCTTCCCGCAGGCACGATTGCTGACTTGACAAATGGTAGCTGGCTGGCTGGCTCGATCCTTAAAATTGGTATTGGAACACGAGGCACGCGCAGGAAACGTCATCGTCTCTCCTCGAGCCGAGTGCCACGTAGATCTGCTGACGTGGATTTCTCTCATTTCGACAGTGGAAGAAAGCGGATTAGAAAACACATGGCGAATTCGCTTTTTATATCAATTGCGAAAGAAAACATTACCGCTAAAGAAAATCAGATAGACAAACACAACAGAAACGAAAAACAGAGAGGGAATCGATGATGATGATGCAGAGGCGAGCTGTGCGCAGCGGCGAGCTGTGTCTCGGTAGAAGTAATTCATTTTAATAAACAAATATGCGAAGGTAATTACTGCAGCACAAGAATACATAATATTGTTTGGCTCAATAATTTTATCCGCCCTTGTATCAGACGTTCCAGACCACCTTTTGCTGCAATGCCGCTAACGCAGTGGCTGCATTAACGTACCGCAGGGACCATCTAGTTTCTTGAGAATGACATCAAACTTATTTCATGAGATTCTTAACACGTTGGTCAGCAACAAAATCCGAATGTGTGTGGCAAGCGGAGTAGGCGACCGAACACGCAGCCCACGCTGAACCGACAAACACGCAATTACAGCGCAGGCATCGTATCTTAAGGCCAAACAGTCGGCCACAACAACAGGCCGACAAGTCGTTGTGAGTGCGCCATGAAAACGAAACACGAATGACGAGAAGCCAACGCCGTACAGGCACGTATACACACTGATGACTAGCCTGGAGCAATTCACACTGAGTGTGGTGACGTCTACTCGGCTAGATTTCGCAGGGAACAGTGTCCTGGAACATTCCGTACATAATGGTAAAAAAAAACAAAAAAAAACCTGAAGGTTCGCTTTTCAGAAACTTGAGCAGAGCAGGACGGCCGACCGCTTCAAGTTGCCTTCACGTAGGGAGCGCAGAAGATGGTAGAAGGTAAGCAGAAAGTTACCATTCGGTAAGCTACCATTAGGTAAGCGGCAGGAAAATGGCAAGCTGTCGGCCAAATCATGTCCGACAGCTTACCGCTATCCTTTGAACGGGTACAATCATTGCATTCTGCCTGTACTAACATACGCGGCAAAAACTTGGAGGTTAACAAAGAGAAGAAGTTAAGGACCATGCAACGAGCGACGGATCGAAAATAGTTAGCCGTAACGTTAAGTGGCGGTAGATAACGGCGTCGATTGGAAGGCAAATGTATATAGGTAGCCGACGTTCTATAGTCGACATTAAGCGGGAATAATGGAGATAGGCAGGCCATCTAATGCGTACGGCAGATAACCGGTGGACTATTAGAGTTACACAATGGGTGCTAAGGGAAGGGAAGTGCGGTCGAGGATGGCAGAGATTTCGGTGGTGTGATGAAATAAGGAGATTTGCAGGCATAACTTGGAATCGGCTAGGCGCAAGACAGGGTTAATTGGAGACCGCTGGGAGGGGCCTTCGTTCGGCAGCGGTCTTAAAATATGCTGCCGACGAAAGGAAACTGAAACGTGCAGCGGAGGTGTTAACGTCACTGTTTCTACTTCAATCGCCAATTTAGAGATCTGTCTATGGGGAGCACGAGCAACATTATCGCTCGAGTGCCTTTCCGAATGCTCGACTAAGTTTCTCTGGCGAGGTCATATACGATTGCGCCCATCATGCACGTAGTAAAATTCTTGTCTTCCGTCCATGCCTACCGCGCTGGCCAGGAACGTGTCTCTCCGGCGGCGACTACTTTGAAATAACCTGTGTTTTATTTTCTAATAACGTGGTGGTAGTTCAATGGATACGGCATTGCGATGCTAAACAGGGAGTCGCGGTGTCGACCTCGTGCGCAGCTACGGCTTGCGTCCTATTGAGATCGCGGTTGTGGCACGTAAATCACGCCAATTAAATTTTAATCAATATTTCAAGAGGCCCAAATCTCGAAATCGATCAACAGACGTAAAATAAGTGACATTCGAAGATTAGAATGATTGTACAAGCAGCATGATATCAGCAAGAAGCGGACTTGGCATTGCCAAGAACAAGATGCTTGTTGCCAAAGATAAACCAGGCAGTATCATCAGTAGAGGCCGGATCTTTAGGCATTAAAAAAGCGCGTTTTAGTCGCCAAAAATAGGCAGGCAAAGCAACGTTTTAGGCCTCCAACGTCTTAAATATAGGCACAATAAATTTTTACATAAATGCAAATAATTTTAAACGTAGACGTACGCGGCCTATATCTACGACAGGAAAACAAGAAATGTTATTGTTTATGACGGCCCAAAGGCGCCAACAGTTGAACATAGCCGTGTAATTGTCCCATAAAACTGCTGGTCTAATGACGATCATTTGGCGTAATTCAACAAGCAGACTGCTCATATTCATGTTCAATGGCCACTGTACTCGAGCGTTGCATAAAGTGAAACAAGCACGAAAAAGAATAATTGAAAGCTGGGAATACTGATTAAAAAAGCGCTACTTTATGTCGGCCTGACGCAAATAAATTAAGACACAACAAAAACAGACAAATAATAAATGCAAGAGAGACTACAATTTATTAAGGCATTAACATGTTCTTACATGAGGACTGTTAGGTATAACTCTGGCAATTTTCTCATATACAATGACATTATCGGAACTGTACAGGCAAAACGCCCCAACACTGCCAAATACACTTCCGCCCATTTGAAGTGCACGCGTTTGAAGAAATCTGTTTGGAGAGCACGCGGAACGTAGTCTAAGAATCACTGTGAAGATTGTGGAAACAATTGCAAACTACCACCATCTCCAGATTTTTCGATTCAAAATTGTTCCTCTTGTTACTGAGAATGATCTTGTACGCTGAGAAGGAACGCTCGACGGCAATGAACACATTAAAAAGTAAATCACAAACAAAACAAAAGCCGCGTGCACATTACATTTTTTTTTCTTTCTTCTTTTGCTCTTTACTCTCCTTTCCCCTGACGGCTCTCCGCGGTTTCGCATTCGCCAACCGCGGCGCGTCCCATTTCGCAGCTGCTAGGGGTTGTTTTCCGAAAGTTGCTTGAACTAGATGACTAGGATGAACCCCATAGAGTTCCGAACAGTCAATGTTGCCCGGTAACATGAATAATGGTCTCTAACTGCACTCGAAAGCGAAATTTGAGGCTAAATAGTGTTCATGTAGGCGCCGATATTGAAAATAGGCATTTATAGGCACTATAAAAACACTATAAAAGCCCTTATTAACCTCTAATTCATGTTCATATATCGAAGTGGGGTGATAGGAGCGCAAGGAACAAAAAAGGCATTTGCCTAAAATCCGGTCTGTAATCATCAGCAAAATTGATGATATATAAAGGGCTGAGAGGATAGACAATTTTGATGTGTAACATGGAGAAGAAGTCTGAAGTGCATTGGAAAAGATATCAAGGGCAAAAGTGGCGGGAGAAAATGGCATAACAGTACATCCGATACGAGACGGCGGAAGCAATTCCTGTTGAACAGTAAACTCTATCCATCATCATCATCACCAAATAATTCCTGTGGAAAAGCACGCGACTATTTATAGGCCATACATCAAGGCTACACTTCCACAAGAGACTTTCAAAAATGCCGACGTAATATTAATCCATAAGAAAGGAGAAGTTAAAAACTTGAATAACTATGCAAGATAGATACAATGTGCGTAGTGCAGATAACGAAATGTCTAGTAAGGAAACGTGATAGCTGCCGGAATTCCTGGTGGTTTGACATGCAGGTACAGTGAAACTTCCCTTGAACGAACTTCAAGGGACCCCACGGAAAAGTTCGTTATAATGAAAGTTCGCTGAACAGTTCGCGAAAACATCAGATGTTGAAAGGACACTTGAACCCTTTTATTTGCAATACTGCTTATTCGAATGTGAATTTCTGCTTATTTAGAATGTTTGAAGATTGCAGTAATCTTTTGCTGCACTTGTGCACTTAGGACTGTAGTGGTCCACACACCTGTTTCCATGCGATTCCATAATGCGCCCGAAAACGCTGCAACCATCCACTCCTTGCGTCAAAGCCAGTAACATCGAAAATTGCTGCGAATTCCATAGCCTTCTCTTGAATCATTGGTCCTGAAACCAGAATGTTTCTGGATCGTAAATAATTTAGCCATGTGGCAACAGCGTCGTCTACTTGACTGAATTATCCACACCACAGTCCTATGCGCACGCGGGCCCGAGCTGCGCACATTCCGATGCTGCCGTTATTGCTTGAAGCCGGCTCTTAATTGTCTAAAATGATGACGTAGGGATCCCAAATGAATTCGCAACGTCGACTTGACGCTTCCTGGAGTCCAGCCTACGCAAAACATCCAGTTTTTCGTCTAGAGTCGACAGGCGCTTCCGTTTGGCACTCATAACAAGCACGCGGTTGCAGGGCTAAGGCTGCAGCTCTCACTGCGGCTGTGGCTCCGTTTGGTTACGAAAATGCGTACGTAGACAGCCAATCGAGTTCGAATCCGAAGGGCTCCGACTGTTCGTCACGAGGTATGAAGCGCCGTTATCAGCGTAAAATAATGGCCTCCGCGATGGGCGTCGGTGGCGCGCCGCTGGCGGAACTTATCGCGAAGGCCACGGTAAAGCTATGTTACAGAAAGTGCGGTTGTACTTGTTATCAATATGACGTGGGAGCCATTGTATGGTGTCACAAAATATGTTCGTAGACCTGAAATGCATTCTGCACTATATTTTGTTAAAGTGAAATGCGTTAGCTTCGCGTCCAATGGCGCTTCGGCGGGGAATTTAAGAAAAGTTCGTACAACTGAATAGTTTGTTTAACTGGCGTTCGTTCAAGTGGTATTTTACTGTATATGTTGCTTTGCAGTACACATAAACAGGCCACGAAATTGATAACGATCTGTCTTGTCTGTTTAGTAGTCTCGTTTTTTAGCTGGAAATTACCCTAATGAAAAGCACTGAAAGGCGCGAGAGTACGACATGGTGTGACGAGATTGGGAGATTCACAGTCCCTGTTGCATGGCTTTGGTTGGCGGAGGACAAAGAAATAGGAGTTCACTAGGCGTCGTTCATCCTGCAGCGGCCATAAACGTGACGATCATCATGATGATGGTCATGATAATGATGATGATTTCGATGCGAATACGTCGGCATACGGCCTTCCGTTTCTCCGTGTGCTTTCTCCCGCTTGCACATGACACAATGTGGAACTTATTGTTTTCATAACCCCGCGTCCTGCTCGCCATATAGGATATTGCACACAATAACAGCGCTAATTAGTCAAATGGCAGGGATATTGCGATCATGGAGCTTAAATCCTGCAGCTAAATAATATACAAAAAGTTTACTTTCAAGGCACATGAACCTCTAGCGTAATGCAGTTAAGGCAAGTAAGTAGCCGCGTGGATGGCCCAACCAACAGCGACCACAAGTAATTATGCCAAACGGCCATACATGCATATACCATATATGCGAATACCTTACGACACAGGCTTTGGTTAAGTGCAGCAAACGTAAAATACACTCCCCCCGTGTGTTTCTTTGTATTCTTATCGCATGCGGGCCCGGTTGCGAATTTGTGAGGGGCGTGGTGCTCGAAACGCTGTGCAGTCAAGGCGTCCCGCGTACATTAATTTACGTGACTACGGATTAAGGCGCAAACGCACACGGAAGCTCTGGAGAACACCGCTCCTGCGCTTTAGATAGCCGTAACGGAGGCTGTGTGCGAAAAGCGTTGCTAAAGAATATAGATTTGAGAGAAGCCGAAACTAACGGATTTATGAAATAGATCGCGTACAGGCTTCTCGCGCGCATAAACTCGACGACCTAGGCCAGGCGGCACTACTGCACCTTCGTCAAAAAAATTAGCGTCAGTGGCCGTGTCGTAGCTCTGTCGACGGTTTTTTTTACATTGCATGCGCGTTTTCTTTAATAGGTTGATTGTGGCGCTCTTGCTGTATTTTAAACAGCGGCACATTGAGTGGCTAGGAACGACTAACGTGTAGACTCCATTGCGATTTCCAGAAACTGTATGCGACGCGGAACACCTTTTGCGCAATGCAAACAAAATGGCGGGCGTTTGCGATACATCTCGCTTATACTACGTCGAACAAAGTGGTGACAAGGACGTGATAACAAACTCCCAGTGTGTTTTGAACGTCAGAAGAAGACATGCTGCAACATAAAGGTTCAGCTATACGTCTAATTTAGTGCAGTAGACTAGCCACTGTACTTGAAAATGTGCAGAACGAAGGCCGAGTCCTGTTACTGTCTTTCCGACGTGAAGCACACTAATGGCATTCCTGATGTTCTGAGGGTCAGTATTTATTTATTAGATGCATGCGTTTGCAAGCGATCACTTTTATTTCGCACTCGTCGTGAGTGGGAACATGGGCACAACAGCATTTTCTGTAACTACTCAGCGCGCACAGGCATTCGAAAGAGCCAAGCGCATTAACAGTTCACTTCCGCAATCTTAAGGTTGTTGCGCGAGTTAGCAAATGACATTTGAAAAACGCTTAGTGGCCACTCAGTAGGTGCACAGAATAGTTATCAGAATAAAAGATTGCCGTTTTTAGGCGGTAGTTATGCGCCCAGAACGCAGAGACTTGCAAACGTGCACGGGAACAGACCAAACTAACTGCTTAATGAGAAATTGCGCCCAAATGACTCATGTTTGCTTATTGTTCGTACTACTATTTCTATCGTTCTTATGCCGCGCAATCGCCTCAACGCCTCAACGGCTCATAGGCCACGGATACAAATGACGGAAAATACCCGTGATCGCTAGCCAATATACACTGCATATCGCACTTGCATGCAGCAGCGTTTCAGGCAATGCGATGTGCTCCATGAAAGGCAGCAGAAAATAATGCCTCTTCCACTCCCCAATAACTCTTTCTTTCTCTCTGTACAGCGTTTAGGAAAGACCCCATTCTGCACGTAACTTGGTTTCGATGTTTTCTGTGAGCATGTGATGCAGCGCGCGTCATCCTGAAATGTTTACTTATTGAATGGACGCTGAATGCGGGCCCTTTGATGATTGTTTATGGTAATGAGTTGACGTCATAGCGCAATGAAGTTTTTAACATATCTGGTGCTTCGAATTTGCAATGAACATATATAAAGAGCAGGCGGATGCTGCGCAACTTGTTAATAGCCTTCCCAACGTTCCTTAGATAGTTCGTGGCCGGAAACTTCAGCATAGCTGAGTTACGTTTGTGAATACTTCAGTGTTGGCAAAATATCGCATTTCGAACTCACTGTGGGCATTTCAAATTTCGATGATATATAAATAGCTGACACTGTACCTGATGTGTGCGTTTTCAGTCTTTGCATGGGTGTGGTAACGTTTCTAGTGCGCTAAGAAGTTATTAGCTATAGGAGACGGGATATGCGTGTCACCGGCCAGAACGTGTTGTGAGACGTTGATGCAAATGAAATGTGCATGATTTATAGTGATGAAATTGAGCACGCAGCTCACTATTTAAGTAGGATTGATAACTTTATATTGGCAAAGATAGTCTCACAAACCAGCAAGTGGCGCCAACAGGTGGTTAAGGCTACTTCGGATGTAGTATACTAGTTTACTGTGGGTTGAGCATATATTTTTTTTCCCTTAAAATTGCAATTCGTATATTATGAGGCTCTTGCGCGTTATTCTATGCGTATTACCACGTAAAAAAAAGTTCGGGCTAGCAAGCGCCGCTCGCGTCCCTCAATGCATGGCAGCGCACATGATTGCTGTTGTAATCGCGTGAAATTCTGAGCACGGAAACGAGCCAAAAATCCTTCGTTGCATCTCGTTCATGTCTTCGGGAGACGGCATGCTTCGGAAATCGGAAGCGCACTCGTGGCTGCGGCAACTACACTGAACTGCGTATCGCGCGTAAATGCGTCGTTTTGCTTTGAAAACATGGCTTGGCTAAAAAACACCCTTGACTTGTTAATGACCAAAGCTGTTGGACAGGAAATCCCGAAAGGAAATCACTATTATTGCAGACATAATTCAGCACATCGGAAAACATGAATGGCTGGAACATCGGCTTGATAAAATGTACAATACTTCCTCACAGCTACGACCGCACTTGTCTGCCTCCCACCAATGCCAGGGTATAATCGCTACCACTCTTTCCAGCATGCTTCCAGTGAACGAATACATCTTCAATGCAGATCGAAAAATTGTTGCTCGGCGCTTTCAGCGTTACCATTTCGTGATTCGACACTCTGACCGGATGGTTTCGGTGTCATTAAATAAAATGGTACGATAAATCTTGGTTGTCAGTCTTTTTTAAGGACTGACAAGGCCTTAGCTCAGGAGCTTCTACTAAATACAGGCGAATCGAGAAAAGATTTTTTTTTTTCATCAGCAACTGCAGAAATTCTTATGAGGTTTGTTGCGTTTGAAATAAAACGGTAAAGTCTATTCATTGTAGACAGGATATTATTTTACTTAAGCATTCAACATCGTTACAATAATTGCTGAAATTTGCAAAATATCGGGAAACTCAAGTACCAAGTTTACAACTCTAACTGAGCAATAAAATGCGCTACTGTAACAGTACGTAATCATCATCATCAGCAGCAGCAGCAGCCTATATTTACGTCCAGTAGCGCACCCAGGATCTCTGCCAGGGGGGGTGGACAGTTTGCCAATACCATCTAAACAGCACTAATTTCAATTTCTTCACGGGAAATTGTAAAAAAAAAAATGCGCTTTTTGCGAGTGTGCAGACGATTTCGCGTCTTACATCTTAGTAGCAGTACTCAAATACGTAAGGAAAGAAAAGGGGTTAAACAAAAGGGGGGGTTAAGTCGGCCTCAGGGGGGGGGGGGGGTTACAACCCCCGAATCCCCCCCCGTCGGTGCGCGACTGTTTACGTCTACTGCAGGAAGAAGGCCTTTCCCTGCGATCTCCAATTACCCCCGTCTTGCGCTAGCGTATTCCAACTCGCGCCTGCAAATTTCCTAACTTCATCACCCCACCTAGTTTTCTGCCGTCCTTGACTGCGCTTCCCTTCTCTTGGTATCCATTCGGCAACTCTAAAGGTCCACCGGTTATCCATCCTACGCATTACATGGCCCGCCCAGCTCCATTTATTCCTTTTAATGTGAATTAGAATATATAGGCTATCCTCGTTTCCTCTCTCACCCACACCGCTCTTTTCATATCTCTTAACGTTAGGCCTTAACAGCACCTAATAACACATCTAAAATGGACAAAGTTGATGTATTATGCAATGCATTAAATATTCGCCGCGAGATCGAAAACAGGTGGCAGCACCGTAGCCGCGTTAACATGCATAGGCGGTTGACGGCACGCATTGTAATGTACACGGCGCGTTCCGCAGTTAACGATCTGTCCCGATTTTCTGCTAATGATACGAGCTGACTGCAGTGAACTGATTTTATATTGTTCTGCAAGGGCACAATTTTGCACGAAATGCGCAGAAGGTTTCTATTTACTTAAAAAAGAGCACGCGGGCTATCATTCAACAATATTGTCTCTCTCGTAGCAATATTGTTGCGCAAGTTGATTATTACCGCTTACTCTGAGAATATTCCACTGGTTTGAAAATGTGCGTATTCCAGTCCAACGATTTGGGGATAAGTAGACCGTTGATGCGCACTCTACGTCTCCATTTGTACGAACACATCTCCGTTTCATCATTTTTCCTTTTTATTTTTTTTTTTGGGGGGGGGGGGTGGGTGGGGCTGTGGAATGCAAGATGTTTCCAAGAACATGCACCCGACGCACCACGTTGGGCGACGCAAGAAACGAGCTAGAGACCTTCAGAAGTTTGGTAACAGTAACGCGGCGGTGTACGTAGACGCCGCGCTACATGGTGAAGGGAGAAGCGCACACGCGATCGCGGTTGTAGACCGCACGGGCAGATGCCTCGCGAGCGTCACGGTGACCACGGGACACACATAGGCGGCCGAAGAAGCCGCGATCGGCACCGCGGCGAGTGTTAGGGCTACTCGCCGCAGTGCCGAACGCTGCGATCGGGATCAGCGACTCGCAGGCGGCAAGCCGCGGCTTCACGCGCGGCCGCGTTTCGCGGGAAGCGGCCCGCATACTCCAAATTTGTGACGACGGGGCCTCGACGTCGCCCTCGCAACCCCAAAGTTCTACGGTCTTCCTCCTCTGGACCCCGGCACACACCAAAGTCCCGTTCGTGGGCAGCGAGGCGGCCCACGGCGCGGCTCGAGGTCTCACTGGCCGAGCCATGGCAAATTACGTGGCCGCCTCCTCCGCCCCCGAGTGCGGGCCGTCGGATCTACTGGATCGAGACACTACGACAGACAGGCTGCAGCAACAAGAATCACAATGGTCGGGGGGCGATCGCCTGACCACGTTCAGAGACCTCACCCAGCACTACAGACTCGAAATACGCTAATTCCCGCCACCGCCTCTTTAATTAAACAGAAAAGAGGCCGTAAACTTACGCTTATTACAAACACACAGTTACCCTAGACCCGCCGTCTTACGCCACTGTTACCCGAGCTTATACCCGACTGATGCGTGTAAAGCGTGTGGACACAGACATACACTGCGACACATGCTCTGGGAATGTGACGGCTACAACGGCACCGAAACAGCCGGCGTTCGCGACGCGCCCGTAATGGCGGAGGTTGCCAGATTACAGAAAGCCTCGAGCTCGCGCGTTCCCGCCGCCGCCCCGGCTGCGGGGGCCGCGGGGACCTTCTCCGTCGGCGTCGCCGCCGAAGGGAGGCGGCCCTCAAAAGTTCGGAGTTGGAAGACCAGCTCTGGGCTGTCCGGCAAGCCGAAGATGCCGCCCGAGCAAAAGGACTTCGAGCCGCCTCCTGAGACCACCAAAGTCAATGTGCCGGCCCTTTCAATAAAGTTTATTTCTTCTTCACTAAAAATGCGGTCTAGTTTGACTGCGATTGACTAAGTACGTGTACTGGGGTCTCCCGTACATTTAGATTTTCTTGTTTCTTTTGCTCTCCTGTTCTTTATTTATATTTGACGGTACATATGGTAACTATTCTTAGTAAATGTGCGAAATGTTACTATAAGTACTTTGTTATTGGGTAAGGACCCGCCGTGGTGGTTTAGCGGTCGTGGTGTTGCGCTGGTAAGCACCAGGTCACGCGATCAATACCCGGCCACGGCGGCCGCATTTTGATGGGGCGAAATGCAATAACGCCAATGTCCCGTGCATTTGGGGCACGTTAAAGATCCCCAGGTGGACCAAATTATTCCGGAGTCGCCCACTGCGGCGTGCCAAGTAATCACATTGTGATTTTGCCACGTAAAAACCCAGAATCAATGTTGTTGTTTTTTTACTGTGTAATGGAACTGATTGCGTGATTTGAAATCGTTGTGTTAAAGACTGACCGTACCGTTTTACATATTTCTAAATATCTGTGCATTTTTGTAAAATGAACACTGCCGTTGTTATGGCCAGCGCGGGCCGGAGGAACCCGTGAGGAGTTAAAGAAAAAACTCCTTTTGCCCTAAACCACGGGTAATGCCTTGTATTCTCCAAAAATTGAATACATAGAAACAATCTGCGAATCTGCGTTAGAAGATTCATCTGGAAATGCTGTTTCTGTGAACAGATGGGCGACCATGCAATTCTTATAGAATTGTACGTGCAAAGCCTGGCTAATGTGCTTTATGTGAAAACGACGAGGGGCATTTTTATGCCGCCCAATAAACGTTAAAATCTGTTCGACCTGGGCCGATCATGAAGGCAGTACAATTTAGCGCAGCTTCCACGTATATCATTGGATGCCACGAGTAAAGTACTGGGGAATGTGGGCCGATCCAGAAGGCGGTGCAGTCTAACATGCAGCGTCTTAAAGCACTGGCTGCGACGAGGGAAGGATGCGATGAACTGGCCACACGTGATGCACGCGCCGATCATCTTAAACAACAAGTTCAGAAGGCTGGTTTGCGGAGTGAGTTGATTGCTTTTTGATGTACGTTTACTGAAATAATTCTCCGCTCTGGCCACGCACACCTTTCACGCTGGTTCAGAGCGAGCGAAAAGAAAAATAATATGAACGAAACGAAGCGCTGTGCCCGTCCTCCTTTCCTTCGTATTAGGTTTTTTTCGCACTGCTTGCGTCAAGAGCTGGTTGACTTTGGTAAGGTAGGAACACTCGTGCGACCGTCGCATAATGGTGAGAGCAATGGGCTGCTGCGCTCAAAGAAAGAATTTCGATCACACCATGGCTCAGATTTAGTTTTATTGAAGAAGTGAGATACGAGGCGAAACATGAACCTGCTTGCCACAAGGTGGCTGGAATGAGGCAGAAATGCTGCGCAGTAAAGCTTTCTCTCGGCCACAGGGACATAGCTGCATGTCCTCTAAATGCTGCGATGCTTTGCAAGAAGCCTCTAACAATGAATACGGACACAAAGAAGCAGATCATCTCAAAAAAATAACATAAAACTAAGAGAGGTGAGGTCTCGGCGCATCGTGTCTTTATTCAAACATTTCCCCAGAACCGCCCTACCAACCACATTATTTTCTTCACAGTTACTTAAATAACTCATCTATTTCTATGACTATTTCGTTAAACATTTAGACGATCGTTCAGTCCAATCTAACTGGGATTTGTTTGCACGTGCAGTTCACAGATTAACTGAGGAATACATCCCTAACCGCGCAATCATTTCAAATGCGGAAGCGCCATGGTATTCCAGTAATCTAAAGCGCTTATCTAACCGGAAAAAGTGCTTCTACCACTTAGCGAAACCATCCCCCTCCGATGGCGCTGGGCAGCTTATAAATCCGCTTCAGATATCTATATAGCAGCTCTAAAAACTGCTAAAGACAACTACTTGTCTATTACACTATCCGAAATACTAAAAACTAATCTTAAAAAGTTCTGGCAAATAATAAACCCAACAACTACTAATGCTATTTCGTTAGAAGATTCATCTGGAAATGCTGTTTCCGTGAACAGATGGGCGACCATGCTAAACGATTCATTTACAAGTCGATTTTCGAAAACTGGCAATGTCGAACCTCCTGAGGCATACCAGTACAAATACTTACCAATGCATCCTGAAATTGTTGAAGTACCTGGAATTAACAAGTTAATCGATAGCTTACCGTATCATTCATCACCTGGTTTCGATTGCATTAACAGTAAATTCCTTAAAAGCACTAGCCTCTTTAGCTCCATGATACTTGCAAAAAGTTTCCAACAATCCCTGAACTCATGTGAGCTTCCAAGGGAGTGTAAAATTGGGAAGGTGGTTCCAATCTTTAAATCCGGCCCCAGAAACTCACCTCTTAATTATCGACCCATATCCCTTACAAGCAGTACTTGTAAACTGTTAGAGCATGTAGTTTTCACCAATCTGGCGAACTTTCTAGAGTCTAACTCATATTTCACTACAGCACAGTATGGCTTTCGAAAATCATATTCCTGCGAAACTCAACTAGTATCCTTCACCCATCACCTGCATCGTATCCTGGATCGCTCATACTGCGCTGATTGTGTCTTCTTGGATTTTAGTAAAGTATTTGATAAAGTATGCCATAATCTACTACTTTTTAAACTGAGCTTACTAAATATCGACCCTAATCTTCTAAAGTGGATAGAGCATTTCCTTACTAACCCTTTCCAATTCGTCACCTCTAACGGTTATAACTCTCCACTAACTGAAGTACAATCAGGTGTACCACGAGGGTCTTTGCTGGGACCACTATTATTTCTTATTTATATTTTTTTGACCTAACTGTTACAATATCCTCTAACATACATCTGTTCGCAGACGATGGTGTTATCTTCCGGGAAAGTAACATCTTTGATGATACTTTAACATTCCAATCTGATCTGGATAATGTAGTTGACTGGTGCGGGAAGTGGTTAATGGAATTAAATATTAATAAATGTAAAATAATGCGCGTATCCAGATCTAATTCTACTCCTAGCACCTATCATCTTAACAACGTTGCCTTAGATTTCGTCATGTCATATAAATATCTCGGTGTACACATTACGAATAACTTAAATTGGACCAAAATTAAAAAAGATGGCTGACTAATGGAGTAGCACACGAGGAATGAGGATTATAAACAGGGATAAGGTGCCTCAGAAAGGCTGGCCAACGTTTCGATAGGAGGACCTATCTTCGTCAAAGGCGGCATCGTCATCCTCGGCGGGTTAGTTTTAAAGGTTAGTGGAGTGACGTCACGTCGATGTCCGCTGTGGCTGGCTGTAAAGGGAGAGACTGAAAAGAAAATGAGCGCCTGCGCTTGACTGGCTAGGCGCGGTTTCTAAGACGAGGGGACAAGAGCGGGAGAGCGAGAAAGTAGCAAAAAAAATTATAAAAAAGGGGAAAAAAAAAAGAAAACCGTCAGAGGGGGTTGGGGGAGCGAAAGGCGAGTGAGCGTTCGGAGGAGTCGTGGTCGGCGTGCGTTTGGGGTCCCTGAAGAGCCGGTCAGTGTGCAGGTCACAATTCATATAGAGTACGTCATTAACAATGCTAATCGCATGCTCGGGTACTTACGGCGCAACTTTTTGAAAACACCGCTTACTTTAAAACTGCAGCTTTACAAGACTCTAATACGCTGGAAACTTGAATATGCATTTGCAATATGGGATCCCAGTCAGGTTAATCTCATTACTTCACTTGAACTAGTACAAAATAACTGTACCCGCGTTTCATTCTTTCTAATTATGACCATACTACGAGTATAACCTGAATGAAAACTAACCTAGTACTTATTCCATTAGCTAACCGCCGCAAAGTCACCCGACTATTGCTATTTCATAAAATTTTCCATCACACCACGCTTCACGACGACTTGATAATGCGGCCTCAGTACATTTAAAACCGCGTCGATCATCGCAGTAAGGTGGGAATTGATTCATGTCAAACGAAGTCTTTCTTTCAGTCTTTCATCCCCCGTACATCGCAGGAATGGAACCACCTTCCCTCAAGTATCGTATAGCCATAGGCGGAAAGTTCTCATTTTACCGGGGGGGGGGGGGGAGGGGGGGGCAACCAGCTTTCCGAAACCTATATATACCATTTGCTAACAATTGTCTATTGCTAGCTTTCTGGCGAAAGCAATTATATCGACACTTCAGGCAAATTGTCGCGGTTGTCGTCGCCGTGATGTTCCGCATTAAATCCAAAATCCATATACATGAGCGACCCATACCCTGTGGGTTCGGGAAGAAGCACGCAACAGTGAGCCGAAAAGGATGGCGGCTTGATGGGCATTATTTCCCGGGCGCTCAATATTCGGGTTAGTTGTAGGTCACGTAATCAAACGCGAATGGGAAGGAGAGCACGCGTCTTCTCCTCTAGCCCTGCCATAGCTGTGAATGACTGTGTGCGGCTGACGCTTATGGGGCCCGCGTTCCATGTCTAATTGTTGGTAATCATTGGTGGGTGCAATGATAAAGGGCGACCAGGGATGGCTGCTGACTTCATGCGCGCCGTCTTCCTTGCCGGGCTGTCTTTCTGCGCCCCTAGTGTTGCAGAGTTAAAAGACAGAGGTCATCGCACATCACTGACAGAGGCCGTCAGTAGTGGACATGAAAATAGGCAGATAATGATGATGAATCTAATTTTCAGAGTTGCGGTGAATCGCGCGGCTGTACGAACCGTTCGCCTCCGCTGCCGGCGTTCTTCACAACGCTTGCGTTGTGAAAGCAAGTAGTCGAGGTCATCCAGTGAGGTATTTCCAGGTTTACATGTTCCATGCTTACTATGTCCACTATGTTCACTATGCTTACTATTTTAATTTTAGGTGAATGTTTACTACAATTTATACGGCCACTATAACTAACGTATGGACTCGTGTAAGGGCCACACTTTTCTGTCGCGATTTTGACGAGCCTTTCATGGGACCGGGCCATTTGACCTCATTTTTCCAACTACTAGTATGAAATCCGCCGTAAACCTGCGCGATCGCCTCCTCTCGATATCCAGCAGCGACGCGCGAAAGTACGCTGCGCGCGACAATTCGCTGTTGAGGCCGATCAGAATCAACGCGCGGAACGCGATTGCTTCTCGGTTGGATGTCTTTTTTTTTAATATTGGCTGTCAAGTTATGGGTGCGGCCCTTACACGGGTGCGATCCTTACACGGATTTACAGGCTAAGATTCTTCCTTCGTGTAATTGTCTTCTACTTGGCTATCGTTAATACTGCTTCGCCTTCCCGGCCAAACTGCACTCTTTTTTTATTTTTTTAGTACTTTGAGTTCGAGTATAAGCGCTGCTGCGCATGACTTCTAGACTTCTATTTATTCTGATTTTGAGTGAATCCCGCTTGGCATCATTTCGGTTACTGAGTGAATTCTATATATAAGGTGTTTCCGCGAACAGTTTCCGAAAATTTTAAAGGTGGCCTGTGGCAGATAGTACAATTCTAGTTCATGAGCTCGTCTACTCGAAGAGGCGGGCATTACTTGCACAAAAAATTGAAATGCATAATTGACTAATCAACAAAATTAATAAATTAAGTTTTTAGGTAATTACCTTATGGCATATATGTTGCAATTTACAAATTATAGCCGTGGAGTGCGGATCCACTTTGAACTAAATCTCAGGCTGACACCAGTGTCAAGATATTAATTGTCTAACTTTGCGGAGAAATACGTTGGCGTGCCAATCACTTTCTCAACAAAACGTCGTTTTATGCATCAAAGCAGAAAAGTATGGAAAGAACAAATTCTGGAATTTTACGTGCCAAAACCGCGATCTGATTATGAGGCACGCCGTAGTGGAGGACTCTGGAATAATTTAGACCACCTGGGGTTCTTTAACGTGCACCTAAATATAAGTATACAGGTGTTCTAGTTTTTCGCCCCATCGAAATACAGCCGCCGTAACCGTGATTTGATCCCGCGACCTCATGCTTAGCAGTCCAACACCATAGCCACTAAACAACCACGGCGGGTAAGCGCAAAAGTAACTGGAGCGCCAATGCATTTCTCCGTAATGTTCGGGAATTAATATCTCGAAACTGGCGCCATCCGGAGAATTAGTTCCTAGTGCATCCGCCTTGCGAATTCCACGGCTAGAATTTGTAAATTGCAACACGAGCCATAAGTTAATATGTTAAAAACCTAACTGGTGATTTTTTAATTAGTCGATTATGCATTTCATTTTTTTTTCGGCAAGGAATGTCCACCTCTTCGAGTAGACCAGCTCATGAATTAGATTTGTGCTATCTGCCACAGGCAACCTTTAAAATGTTTTTGAAAGTGTTTGCTGAAACACACCGTATTTATGGCCTCGGCATGCAAGAGGTGATGTTTCCATCCCTAATGCATAAATGTTGTAAATAATTAGAATAGCTTTTTTATTTTATTTTGTCGCCAGTCGTTAGCATTGCCTACTAGAAAGAGAATCTATATTGAGACACATATCACTCACGTACTTTTCACACGCCGTTGATATAGAAGACTCTGCTGAAGGGGTCACTGAAGTCTGCAGGTTTTTTTCGGGGTCAAAAAAGCACGCAAAGTAATTTGAAGTGAGGTGAACATACATCAACATATTCATTCTCTAGGTATAGTTGGCTACTTCCTCCTCTTTAAAAAATATAATCACCTTTGTCCTGTGTATATATTAAAATATATTGCGTCTGTGCTTGGTGTTTCAGCCGTAATTAAAAAAAAAACTTGTTGAAGTGAGGAAACATGTATGAGGTAGCCGCCGCTGGTGCGTCTAATGCTCTTGTTCTCCTATTGTCAGGCTTTGCCGAAATAAAGCGAAAGTATAAATGAAAAGCCGTGCACGTCAGCACCAACAATGGTGCCGTAAGTTTTTAGCCACAACAAAAGTGAAAATGTGGAGGCAATGCAAGAGAATCCTCAAATTATGTGGGTAACAGAACTCCGGTAATGACATTTTAGGGGCAGGGAGGGGGGGGGGGGCCCGCCCCCGCCCCCCGGGAAAATTTCGGAGGGGGCTCGAGCCCCGGAGCCCCCCCGTAGTCGGCGCCTGTGATCGTTCGCCATCCCCGCTAACCAACTTTTTCGGGAAACATTAGCTAACATTGTATAATTAGGAGAATCACTGTATTACCAGAACTCACTGCACTGGTTCGTTTGATTTCTTTTTCATTACTACTTTGTAACCACTCCCCTCTTTAATGCCATATGGCCGTGAGGGTATTTCAAGTAAATATATTTAAAAAACTGTGCATTCAGGGTCTCATTATCTCGCACCGACACAGTTTGAGTAGCGCGAGTCACGCGTTGACAGGTGCAAAGCACGGCCCCCGTCAACAGAGTATCGGCGCACAATCAAAACTGTGGTCTGAAGGAGTGGTTAATATGTGCGTCCGCGTATTCGGGCATCGTCAACATTCACTGTTTTCTTCTGCTCCTAATTCTTCATCTATTCAAGTGGTACAAAAATAACACTCAAATACAAGAGTAGACAAAGTATAACTCAGCGGCTACAGGGTTGTGCTGTTCCGCTCGGGGTGGCGGGTCCGATCTCGTCCGCGGCGGCCGCGTTTAGATGGGGGAGAAATGAAAAACACTCGTGTACTTTATTTATTTATTTATTTATTTATTTATTTATTTATTTATTTATTTATTTATTTATTTATTTATTTATTTATTTATTTATTTATTTATTTATTTATTTATTTATTTATTTATTTATTTATTTATATCGTGTACCCTCACGGCCAGGGCGGGCTAAATGTTTCATCAAATACACAAAAAAAGTACAGTCCAGCAAAGTGGTTAACCAGTAGTGCAGAAATAGATGGCTCTCAGTTATACAATGTTATCCGAGGGTTCTGGTAATGCTGAATAATAAAAATGTAATATGGTGCATACAGTGCAGTAATACAGTGTTACAGGAACTCAATACAGTAATGCAATTGGTAGTACAAAAACGTTAATGAAATGCTCCTATTTATACAATGTTATCTAATACTGACATGAAGTGCTCGTAGTCAACAATAGCAGTGGTTGAGGCGGGAAGGCGATTCCACTCAGCCGATATACGCAATTGGAATGAATGAGACGTCACATTGCTTTGGCATAATGAAATTCTGACTTAGTTATTGTGGTCTAACCTTGATGAAATGTATTGAGGATGGGAGATCAGGTTCGTCGCGAAGGGAAGGATGACGAAATATCTTATGAAAAAGTGAAAACCAAAGGCCTTCACGACGAGAGGCTAACGACGGCAAGCAAAGTTTTACTTTCCCTACAGAAGTGCTGGAAGTCCGATTATAAATAGAAAAAAAAAACAAATCGAGCAGAGTTATTTTGTACCATTTCTAATGAGTGAATTATGTCTTTCTCAAAGGGATCGAAAACTGCTGCGGCATACACAAGCTCTGAGCGGACTAGTGACTTGTCTAGCATGAATTTTGGGAAAGATGGTGCCTTAGTGAAATTACGTTTTAGGTCTCCCAGCCTGCGGTGAGCGTTTTTAATTACGTAAGAAGCGGGCATGGACCACGAGGGGTTTCTGGTAACACGGATACCAAGATATTTCTAGGATGAAACAGAGTCTAAGGGGAGATTATTAACGCAGTAAGAAGGAAGCTGGTTAGAAGATCTGGACACACGCATAAATTTACATTTTGGGATATTTAGATTTATGTGGGCGTTAAAGAACCCCAGGGCGTAAACATTTTTCTGGAGACCCCCTCTGCAGCGTGCCTTTTAATTAAATCGAATTAAATCGTACATTTGGCACGCAAAAATCCCGCATTTAAATTTATTATTTATATGGTTCTTAAACAACACGAAATACTGTATATAGGTATATGGAAGGTATAGCGCTCCGTGTGAATGTCATTTCGTATCGGATTTCATGGCATTATTGTTCTGTAATGCATTGTCTCTTCTGTGCAGTATTGTAGTGAATGTTTTGGCCTTTCCGAGCATCCCGAGCGTTTTCAAACTTTGCAATAAAACATATTCCTGTCGTTGTCAAATTGAGCAAGAGCGAACCTTCAAAGAAATGACCGACGGGACCGGCGCCTGTGCCGCCGCGTCTTTCGTTGTGTTCCTCGTTCAGACAGGTGCATTTTGTGAGACTGGAACACCGAAAGCATTCTTCTTCTTTCTGAGGTTTTACGTGCAAAAGCCAGTTCTGATCATGAGGCCCGCCGTAGTGGACGGCTCCGGATTAATTTTGACCACCTGGGGTTCGTTAACGCGCACTTTTTTTTTTTTTGCATTTCGCCTCCATAGAAATGCGGCCGTTGCGGCCGGGATTCGATCCCGCGACCTCGTGCTCAGCAGCGCAACGCCTTAGCTGACTGAGCCACCGCGGCGGGTAACACCGAGAGCAGAAAAAGCAAAGCACATGGCATAGGGCATAAAAAATGGAAAAAGAAACGGCTTCTGATGTCAAAAGTGGTATCATAGAAGTACTCGATCCGTGTTTTGTGAAAATCTCTTTAACAAGGAAGTGTTTTATGCCGGGCTTCAGCGAAAATTGGTCACGCATGTTAGGCACTATCATAATGCAAATTCGCGGGATCGTGACACTTTGATATTTTGTGTCTATATCTATTAGCTAGGACAGTAGGCATAGAGAGGTTAGAAAGATTTGCTTTATTACAGGAATGAAACTCTTGATCAGGTATATTTGTTGCAATGAAGAAATAAGGTATCATTTGTTTTATAACTGAATAATTCTTTAAGAATTATTGTAAGCCTGGACCCCTATAAGGCTAGTATAGATGGTAGTGCTTAGCATTGTCTTGCGGTCTAACGCGCAGTAGTATATATGTACCTTTTAAAGAGTAAACGTTTGAAAATTGCTGCGCTGTAACTGTCCCGCGCTAGGAGGTCGCCTTAATAGCACTACACGGGAGAGGGGGGTAAGGGCAATAAGGGAAGAGAAGAAGGAAATAAAAGTGCGGAGCCAGGAGCAAAGGCCAGCATGAAGTAGAAGCATTAAGTCGCCGTTGAGCGGATTAAACCACTGAGAGTCCGGCAATATCTTCTAAAAAATAATTTAAAAAAAATTTGACGTTCTAACATAGTGTTTTCTTGGCCATTTTTAACACATTGTTTAACGTGGCCAGAGGTTATACGCTCTGTAGTAGGCGCGCATTGCGGGAAAGCTTACCGGCCTTTTCTTTCTCTTGCGCGTTCCTTCGTGCAGCGCGTGTAATGGAGTCCCTCAATAACAATCCCCAGAGCCGTGTTCCCTACCACTGCAGCCGTTGGTATCAACCTGCGCGGCACGTACGTACGCCAAGGGACAAGTCCATTCATATGCTTGCGCCTGCCTGTGCACATGTACAGCGCAGACGCTTTTATTATATTCACAACTGTGCACAGCGATGTTAACTGTGACTCCGAACGCCGAATATTATCTATCGGAACGCGTTGCTCTGTCAAACCAAGTGATAAAACCACCAATTTCAGCGTAGCCATAAGTACGGTTCGCAAAAAGTCTTAAAGGATCTATTACATATTACAATAATTATTCATAATTATACTTTTTAACACGTGGTTGAATGGCATATCATATGAAAATACTTTTTGTCCAATATGAGCTTGCAATTTAACATAACTCTAGAAGGCATTGAAAATAAAAATCCTTTTCCCACGCTCCATGATGATACGCCTACACAAGCCGAGCGATGGCAGTTCTAGTGGAAACACCGGCAGGAGTGTTCTTCGTCTCCAGCTTCAATGAGTAGCCAAGTGTGCCGTCGTGCGATGTCCTTTTTGGCTGGCGCCTGTACCGTTGCCGAGGATGCCGTCTTTCTCGGACTCGAAGGAGCGATTCTCGGGTGCTGTGAATGGGCTTGCCGCCCGCTTCCGCCGGATCAGCTGGTTTCTCACAGCTGGCTCTGGTCGGGCTTGAGTGGACGACATCCGCAATCGGCCAGAACAGTTGTTGTTGGCTCGGCGACCATAACGTCTCTAGATAAAACAACTTGTTGTATCTAGGGACTTTAGGCGACCACGAATCCAAACACGAAGGCGGCGTGCGCAGCGGCAGCGTCTAAGGGTACACAAGTGCTGAGTGCCATGCCATGTCCGGAAAGAGGCAGCGTTGAAAACTTCATCACAAAACAGCGAAACAGCAGTGAGGCAGGGAGAAGCCATAAGGAATATGTCGATGTTATATATTCCTTCAAGCTTACATTCCAGCGACACTTCCGACCTAGATGTTGTGGTCGTGCTGTTCTTGCTTTTCCGCTTGTTGTTTCGAGCGTAAAGCAGCTCACACGACGGCACGCCGAGCCTGCTTCTCCCCGACGATGGACACCAGGTTGGCCATCTCGTCAAAGGCAGCAGGTAGACGGGGAGCAGCGGCGTCTGCTGCGCCGCGGATGGTGTTGCATAACGAGACCAGCAGGCTGGATTCGCCAGCCGCGGTTGTCTCGCGCTGGACGTTGACGTCTCGCTGAATAGCGCTCCAGCCGGCGCCTTCTTTTCCTGCATCAGGCGGCTTACAAGGAAGCTGAAGCATGGCCACGGCCGCTGGTTGTTCGGACAGGCATCCTCGGGCATCGAACTGCAGGAGGCAGACGCGATGGGCAGCACGACGGTTGACAACGGGGCGAAGCTTCAGCCAGAGTCTGCGACGTCGTCCTCGCCTTGAAGCCGCTTGCTTGGCTGCGCGATGGGCGAAAGCCAGAGGAAACCGTCGTGGGGCCGTCTGTGCGGCTTGTTCGATGTTCCCACCTGAATAACCCGAGAAGGCGCTGGGCGTTCTTCGGAAACGGAAACATTCCGTGTAGTCCTCAGGCAGATGCCAGCCGCTTCTTATGGCAACCTGCGAGCTTTCACGAACTCGGCCTGGCATCGGGCGTCGCGGACGGCGCCATCTTGTTGTGGCCAGGGCTAACTCCGGTGGTACGAACTTGGTGGCTTCAGCGCCAGTGAAGTCATAGCGGTAGCTGCAGTCGGGATTTGGCACGACTTTCCCTACGGGCACTCGAGATGCTGCGTCGCGTCGTCGTTGCTCGTAGCGAAGCCGGTGCGAATGATGTTCTACTGCGCCGTGGTTGTCAGAAGCGTACCTCCCGGCAAACGTGGAATGTTGGGGATGGCCCAGGGCGATGTCGTCGTGGCGGAGGCCGGCGGGGGTGAGGTTGCCTCGCCTGCTGGAGCGAACATGGCAGGCGTTTGCGCGGCCCGCAGATGGCAGCGGAACTGCTTGCCTCGGTAGGCGGAGACGTCGCCGCCGAAGCTCGCGTATCCATTGACGTGGCATTGGTTGACGCTCCGGATGCGTTGCGAGGCAATGAATAGCCAGGTAGTGGCGGGCAGGATCGTCGGACCTCGGTCTCGGGGGCAGCACCAAGGCGTACACCACGCCGAGTACAACGGGTTTTTGCGTGGGCCCTCGCTAGAGAGCTACGTGCCCTTGCGGAGAAAGTCGTGGGAGCGTCCCGCAGGCACGAATGCTGACGTGACAAATGGTAGCTGGCTGGCTGGCTCGATCCTTAAAAAGGGCATCGGAACACGAGGCGCGCGGAGGAAACGTCATCGTCTCTCCTCGGGCCGAGTGCCACGGACATCGGCTGATGTGGATTTCTCTCATTTAGAAAATGGAAGAAAGCGGATTAGAAAACGCACGGGGAATTCGCATTTTAGATCACTTTTCGAAGTGACAAAAATATTCATTAGTGAACAGGAGAGGCTACTGAATTTGGAGCGAAAGAAAGCAATTCTGCTAAAGCAAATCAGAGAGACAAACACAAGTGCACCGAGAAACAAAGAGGGAATCGATGATGATGATGATAATCTTGTTTATGGCTCGTACCCACTCAGTGGGATAGGCCTAGAATCGGAAGGCAGGTGTAAGCTTAAGGGAATTCTTATTTGAATAGGAGAAACGGGGGGGGGGGGGGGTAAATATAAGTAAAAACTACAGGAAACACTGGAATAACTAGACTAGTATGTGAGCGAGTAACCAGATTAGCTAAAGGTAAAATTCTAAAACAGCTTATAATCAAGGATAGAATAAAACAATGGTAATAATTAATTAGGAGAAACAAATTTCAGGGAAATCAATGCTGATCTGATGGGTAGATTCAAGCTACAATACTTCGCGGGGGTGAAGTGTCTTGTTTAAGTTAAATATCAAACACTGCGCAGCAAACGTCTCTGAGACGATAGCCTAGTGTCGAGGTTGCAAATGATAATATTACCGGTATACTAATTTCTAGCCCAATTTTTCAGAGTGGAGCTTCGAGTAATATATTTGTCGATGGTTTTAGTACTGCCGGCATGATAGCAAGAAGTCGTCTAATTGAATTTCCTTACAGTTGTGATATCGAGGGGGCATCGTCAGACCAGCTCTATGCAAATAAAAACTTACGGGGAATTTGCATTTTATATCACATTTTTTCTGCGGAAGTGACAAAAATATCCATTTGTGTAACAGGACAGGCCACATTATTTGGAGCGAAAGAATTCTTTTCTGCTTGAGAAAATGAGAAAGACAAAGAGAACATTGACGAAAAAAAGAGCGGGAATTAACGCAGCACTAATGATGATGATGCGCTCGACCGCGTCTATTACTGTGTCCGTGTTTTTTTGTTTGCACATAACCATTTTCATTGCAAGTATGAACCAACTCGCCCAGCAGAAAGTTCTACTGAGCCATCTTTCGCTCGTACCTACACTGGGGGATTGGCCAAGAATTCGCTGCCTGAACTTTTAAGTAATGTTTTCATAGTTTACATATGCAAGAAAATGAAAGAATAATGTGAAAAAAGCATGGAGAACAAATCAATATAAAGTAACCATTTAAAAATTTATTCGTTTATTTGATTGCATGAAAGCACAAACGGCACCAAAGACATCCCTGTGGCTGAAGCCCAGAACTGACGCACCGAACGTTAGTATTATTTCTGATGTTAAGATTAGCCATAGTTTAGCAAGTGGAATTTCTAGAAACCTTTTTCTTAATACTGTATAGCGGCGACATGTAAAAATAGTGCTCTAGGGATTCTGTTTCCTGGCAGAATTGACACAGGGGAGATATCGTCAAACCAGTCCTGTGTAAATATAGATTTAAGAGGGGGGGGGGGGACACGGCAGCGCAATCTCGTGATCCCCACTTCCAATTGTCTTGATTGACACCACTGGATTTTCCACGGAAACTTGAGACGCTGAAATTCAGCCCATGTTGTTTTATTCAATGACATCTGTAGGGATTGAATATTTTTTATATCTAATCGCTCTTATGTGCACAACTACTGGAAGAACCGATATTATTGGTCCACTCAGGGATGCTCGCGCTAATAAGTCTGCCATTTCGTTTAAATGCAACCCACAGTGGCCTGGTACCCATAATGGTTTTACAAAATTTAGCTGTGGAGGAACTAATGCTAAAAACGTCTTTAGAGCTGGTGAATTGGATGAAGCTATAAGCGAAGAACAGACAGAAAGCGAATCTGTTATAATAACCGCACTGATTTCGTTCAGACGGAGTTTCCGAAGTGCTAAAATAATTGCCAGAAGTTCGACTTCAAAAACGGGAGTATAATCTGGCAGTCTGATAGAAAAGGACCAACCTTGCGAAAGCGAGAAAATGCCTACGCCCGCCTTATCATTGTTCACTGAAGCGTCTGTGGCTATTATGTTATTTTATGGTGCATGCGCAAGGTAACCTTGCAACTGGTTATTTAATAACCTGACTGATTGAAGCTTAGGGTTTCTGGGGAAAATTTCATAGAATTCAATCTCAATATTCCGATTTGGTTCAGTTGATGGAATTACCTCTCGAATTTTCACATTTAAACTATCTAATTGGTTTTGAACAAATACGATCTGTGGAGTCTGGATTATCAATAAACGCGTATTGTCTAAGCGGAAAGCTGTAAAATTTTGGAAATGTCTGGATCGTTAACATACGAAATCTGCAGGTCAATGTAGGTAGGCGAGCTTCTTGATAGATAACATTATTAGCAACAAACCTGGGTAGTCCCAGACACAGGCTCAGATCTTCACGCTCCAAAAGAACAAGAGGCTTAGTTTTGTACGCAGGGCCGCCTGAGAACAATGCACACTGGAATTGCAATATTGGTTGCATACACATTTTGTATATCATTAGCACAGAATCCCTACGTCACCAATTTTGACGGTTGCTTAGTCTTAGACCTAAAGCACCTTGTGCCTTAGAAGCTACATTTTCTATGTTTGGACTCCAGTTGAGTTTTTTACCATAGATGATTCCCAAATATTTTAGAGACTCAACCTGGGAGATGGCTTCTTGTTTATAAGATATTGAAATTGAAATCGCATCCGTAAGCGGGAAGACCAAGATTGCGCTTTTACTTAAATTTAGTGACATGCAGATTTTCTGAAGCCAAACCTCAAGCATACTCATGTATCTTTGTAATTTTTTGTATAACGCGTAAGTGTCACTGTCGGCCGCAAAGAATGCAATATCATCTGCATAAACATAAACTTGAACGTCCTGACAAATTGGAATGGAGTTCATTAAGATATTAAATAATAATGGAGACAGGACTGCTCCTTGGGGAACGCCTTGAGTCTGTTTGTATTTAGACGAGGAGCAGTCATCCTTAAAGCAATAAAATTCCCTTGAGCTCAAAAATTTCGCCAACCACGCAATAATATATTTTGGGAAATTGTGACTTAGTAAGATATTCAGTAAAATTGAATGTTCAACGCTGTGATATGCTTTAGCTATATCTAATGTCACTAAAGCTGAATATTGTCTCCTTTTTCGGGCAAGTTGTATTCGGCTTTCTAAATCAGCATGGGCACACCATATTGAGCAACCGACTCTGAAGCCTATTTGATTTGGATTTAATATTAAATTATCCGTCATCCAGATAGTAATTCTGCAATGTAATACCCTTTCTATGAGCTTGACCATATTAGAAGTTAGAGAAATAGGTCTGCTATTTTCAATCGTATAGCCTATACTCCTTGCTTTTTAGGTATCGCGATTACTTTAGCTACTTTCCAATCGTATGGTATCCAGGCGTTATTTAATGAATAGTTTATAGTGGTTAGAAGATCACCAGGAGATAGATCGAATAAAATTTTTATCATATGAACAGTAATTCCATCAGGACCAGGAGCTGAGAAGGGTAAGTTTCTAATCACTTGAGCTAGTTCATGTAATGTAACTTCAGTAAAGTCTGACGTTGTGGCTGGGTTTTGCAAATTAGCTGACATAGATGAAGTGAATCTACTCTCCAAGCCTTTACCAATAAGTTCTAAAGATCTTGTCATTTCATCAGCCGACAGATTTGCATAGTTGATATTAATTGGTGACGGCAGAATTTTGCGACATCTCATATATCTAAACAGCGTATTTCTTTGTTTGCAGGATTTTACAGGAAATCGTAGTGATTCCTCTCGTATTCTTATTTAGCTTGAGCAACTGTGTGTTTAAATACAGCATCGTGAAATTTGTAATCAGACCAATTTTTCGGCCACTGATTATAAAGAAGCTGCTTCCAAGCTGCCTTTCGTCGTCGGTGGTCTCTCGTACAGTCTGAATCCCACCAAGGGCTATGACATGCTCTCTTCGCAGTTTCAATACTAAATTCCGCGTTTTTTGTATGTCTTTTTGATTACAGCACAAAGTTTATTAGCTTTGGTGTCTTCACTCTCTTCAGAATGGGAAGCCAAATGTATCTTTAGATCAGTTTTATATTTATTATAATTCACCAGTACTCGGACCTAAGTGCATGATGGAATTATTGGCCAAGCAATTTCGAACATTATTGGAAAGTGGTCACTGTTTGTGGCACTTTCCAAGGCTGTCCAGGATCAACTAATGACAGCCGAACTTACGAAACTTAAATCTAAGGCTGAGCAGAACCGATCACAAATAAATGTAGGGGTTCTAGTATTAAGACAAGATAGATTGTTGTCTATTGACCAATCCCACAATCGTTTGCCGCAGTTCGAAAACCCCAACACTTATGATGGAAGTTGAAATCTCCGACAAGAATTTTGTCTTTACACAATGAGGTCATAGCGTAATCCAAACACCGAGTGTTTTGAACACCCGCAGGAAAGTGTAAATTTACTAAAGTGAAAGGTTGGCACCCTGATAAGGTTATATCTAAGGCAAAAATTTCACATTCAGGAGACGTATGTTTATATGAAATCTTTGCCCTGAGACTAATTTTGTTAGTGACAAAGAATGTTAATCCTCCACATTTCGATGGTCGGTCCAGTCGGAAAGATCTGTAGTTATGTATCTGAAAAGACTGATGCGCTGAAATCCAGGTTTCTTGCAATGCTATTATATCCGGGGAGAATTTCGATGACAAGTACAGTAAATCTGTTACTGCAGAGTGATTTGATCGGAAATTCCAATGAAGAATTTTGAGGAATCCTGTTTCGAAAGAATTGACTCAGAAACTGCCTTACTTAAGATGTCTTTTAAGAAGTCTTCCTTTGTAAGGCTATCTTTCAAATATTTTTCGTCTTTGAGTGAATAAGAGAATTAGCTTTCTTTGTCAAAGGGGATCGAGATCGTTTTAGCGATCGTTGATCTATGTCCATTTCTCCTGATCCCTGTGTGTCATCACTAGAGACCGGATTTTAGGCAAATGCCTTTTTTGTTCCTTGCGCTCCTATCACCCCACTTTGATATATGAACATGAATTAGAGGTTAATAAGGGATTTTATAGTGTTCTTATAGTGCCTATAAATGCCTATTTTGGCGTTTGTGCCTGAATGCCTCTAAATGCCTCTAAATGCCTATAAATGCATATTTTCAATATCGGCGCCTATCTGAACATTATTTAGCCTCAAGTTTCGCTTTCGCGTGCAGTTAGAGACCGTTACTCATGTTACCGGTCAACATTGATTGTTCGGAACTCTATGGGGTTCAACCTAGTCCTTTAGTTCAACCAACTCCCGGAAAACAACTGCTAGCAGCATTGAAATGGGACGCGCCGGCCAGCATACGCCGCCGCGCTGACATTGCGCGAGCGGTTGACGAATGCGAAACCGCGGTGAGCCGTCAGGGGAAAGGAGAGTGAAGAGCAAAAGAAAGAATGTGATGTGTACGCGGGTTTTGCTTTGCTTGTAATTTACTTTTTAAGGTGTTCACCGCCGTCGGGCGTTCCTTCTCAGCGTACGAGATCATTCTCAGTGACAAGAGGAACAATTTTGAATCCAAAAATCTGGAGATGGTGGTGCTTTGAAATTGTTTCCACAATTTTGACAGTGATTCTTAGACTACGTTCCGCGTGCTCTCCAAACATATTTCTTCAAATGGGCGGAAGTGTATTTGGCAGTGTTGGGACGTCTAGCCTGTACAATTAGGATAATGTCATTGTATATGAGAAAATTTCGGAGTTGCTAACAGTCCTCATGTAAGAACATGCTAATTTCTTAATAAATCGTAGTCTCTCTTGCATTTGTTATTTGTCTGTGTTTGTTGTGTCAATTTAATTGCGTCAGGCAGACATAAAGTATCGTTTTTTTAATCAGTATTCCCAGCTTTCAAGTATTCTTTTTCGTGCCTGTTTCACTACATGCGACGCTCGAGTACATTGGCCATTTAACATGATTATGAGCAGTGTGCTTATTGAATGAAGCCAATTGATCGTCATTAGTCCAGCAGTTTTATGGGCACGGCTATGAAGATCACCAGGAAATTCTTTATTTTTTCCTCTTTATATTCTTTATGGGCAGTTTTATTAGTCCAGCAGTTTTATGTGCACGGCTATGTTCAACTGTTGGCGCCTTTGTGCCATCATAGACAATAACATTTCTTGTTTTCCAATCGTAGATATAGGCCACGCACGTCTTCGTTTGAAATTATTTGCATTTATGTAATAATTTATTGTGCCTATATTTATGACGTTGGAGGCCTAAAACGTTGTTTTTCCTGCCTATTTTTGGCGCCTAAAACGCGCTTTTTCAATGCCTAAAGATCCGGTCTCTATAGTCATCACTGATGCCTTCACTGAGACTCTCATTGGCATCGATAGAAGGACCTGCAACGTGAACCTCCTGAGAGGTGAGATTAGGAGCTGTAGATACTTCTTCACTTGACGGCCGTGGGCACGCAATAGTCGGAGAAGATATTCTGGTACCAATCATGGTACCAAATATCTGTGCCATCTGATTATTCAGGATTTGTGTCAAGGACTCACAAAGGTTTGCAGCTAGCCGCTCCATGGCCTTTTCCATTGCCCGTTCGACCGCATCAGCAATATAAAGTGAAAGAGATGCGTCCGTTGCCGTCATCTGACGGGCTGTGACCCCAGCATATTCCTTTGTCCTTGCCTGAATTTCGTCTATGGCTTCTCTACGGGAACAACGTCTTCTTTCAACAATTTCTAGAATTTGCGTTTCCCGAGCCTTTGCAGAGCAATTTGAATAATCAGCTGAGTGCGCGCCATTGCAGAGGCAGCACTTTTCTTCTCTGCTTTTACAGTCGCTGGAATTGTGGTCCTCACCCCAAACTCGACACCTGGGAGCAGACCTACATCCCTTCATAGTGTGTCTGTAACGCCAACACTTTACACATTGGATGGGACGCGGGGTTAGCGGTTCCACTCTGTACATTAAGGGCCAAGCATTAATTTCTGTCGGTAGGGTTGTCCCATCAAATGTGACTATGACCGACTCAGTCGGGATCCTGATCTTGTCGGCCACACGGCCACACCTATAAACTGAATTTGCGCCTGCCGGTGAAAACATCTCTAGTATTTCAGTTGCTGTCATGTTGACATCGACGCTACGGATAAGACCTTTCACGCCTGCCAAGTGAGGTGGAATAAATGCTCTCACCGGATTTCAAGCAAACAGCGAACATTTTAGGAGGTCTTATACACAGGCCTGGTGTGGGAAAAGCAGATAACACCCGCTCTGCCACACTGGCGGACCTCAGTGATGCTCTAGAAATGATCCGTCGCCGAACACAGTTCTGCTTCAATCGCTTTCGGGTTCTTCATTCGAATGATGTCGTCATTAGTTGGGACTAGAGCCACAGGAACTGACATGACGCCGTGGCGCAGAAAAAGATCCACAGGTAAGTCCTGCGGAGGAATAGAAGCGGACAAGGGGAGAGCCCCTGGCCCTGGGGAAGAAAAGGGCATCTGTCTGATTAGCACCCAAATAACTTGCTAAACAACTATAACACTAGCAAAACAGTTAACTGTGAATGATAAATAGGCAACTACTTAATCATTGGCAGTGACGTCAGAGTGCATTCTTCGGCGCGAAAGGAAGTCGGGGTTCGTTTCTCTAAGATGAGAAGCTGTGGGTGCTTTCTCCCTCGCGTTATACCCTGGGACTGAAGACAGCGGACTGCGTCACGTGCTTAATTTGACAAATGTAATCTGAACAGGCGGGAAATCTATAGATGTAATTATATTTGTGACATACTGTTTTTATTTAAAAAAACGTGTTTCAGTTTGCCGGATGCTTAGGGTACACTTCGGTAATGATGACAAACTTCATCTGCAAAAAAAGGTTAGTTGTTAAGTGTTCATTTAGGCGAAAGCGATCTCACCGATATATTAAAAAACTCCAGAAACCAACAAACAACCGCAGTGAAATGTGATGTATAGAGAGCGAAATTGAAGGTGGCCCTGGTACACTCCGCGACGGGGGCGCATTCTCAATTGCAAGCTGCCGTTTCTGTAATTGTTCTCGGGTGCTACTTTTAATGTATTGAGACCGCAATAACGTATTTTTTCCCTTTTAAAAATGGTTTTCTTGTGTTCGGGAAACTTTTGCGACGTTGTAGAACTACAACCTAACATTGGTTCGTTTGAAGCTGATTATATTGCGCAGGTCACTTTTTTTATATTCTGTTGTGCCAATCTGTGGGAAGTACATAAACAACTTCGGTATTTTTTTGTGTTCACTGTAAGTGCCGTATGTTCTAACACGCTGTCATAATAATATGCTGAGTGTCATTTGCAGTAATATTGTACTAATTATATATTGTCACGGGTATAAACTATTTACATGATGTATTTACAAGAGATAGATAAACAGCAGCTGAGAATACAGAGAGGCTGTTGCCACGAACAGCACTTCGTTGTCTTCTCCGTCGTCGACATTGTCTGCTTCCCTCACCGTAATACAACCCCCGACGGAAAAAGCACCGTCCCGGTGCTTCAGATGGGGCCATCTGGAAGGGCATAATAAGGCTTAAGCCAAGAGATGTGTACGAAGTCAGGTGATGTGGAACCGGGTGGCGAACCACGGACTGGATCAGCGATATCGTCTCAGCAGTATTGGTCCAAGACGTCTGTTGAGGCGAAACAGGAAACGCTGCTTCGAGTTCGCGGCGCACAATGCGGGTCACGTTTTCACTTGGTGGTGGCAAGCTAGATTGGTCGGTTGGGTCGGTGCAAGAAGAGGTCGCTGCAGTATTCGGAAGCCGTGTAAACTGATTACGTATACGGTGACTCTTCATTCCTTCATGATGGCGTCGACAGTCGATAGGTTTCTAAAGATAAGAAGGTTGAATGCGTCATCCGCGATGCCTTTAATTGATAATGTTCCCAACCTTGTCCGCCTCAGGCATTCACGTGTCGATTTTATGACAGAGGGTGAGGACGTCCTGAATGTAGGAGACATATGACTCGGTGGCAGTTTAGGCGCGCATGGCGAGTTGTTGCTTGACGCCTAGCTGCAGACCGGTTGGATTGCCAAAAACGTCGGACAGGTTCTCTTTAAACAGCTCCCAGCTGGTGAGCTCTTCCTCGTGTGTGTAATACCACGTTTGCGGTGTGCCGTCGAGGTAGAACACGACATTGGCCAGCATTATGATCGGATCTCACCTGCTCACCTTGCTGACGCGCTCGTACATCTTCAACCATTCTTCTACGTCAACACCATTGAGGCCGTTGAACTTGCCGGGGTCTTGCGGCTGAGGTAGAGCAACGTACTGGGTATGCGTAGTCGGCGATGCAGCTGCAGACGCTGTGCCTGCCGCTGGATGCATGTTCTCAGGCTGGGTGAGACGTCAGCTGCGGAGCTCCGTGGCGAAGACGTGTACCCCGCACCTCTCACCAAAATGTCACGGGTATAAACTATTTACAAGATGTATTTGCAAAGAGAAAGATAGACAGCAGCTGAGAATACAGAAAGGCTGTTGCCACGAACAGCACTTCGTCGTGTTCTCCGTCGTCGACATTGTCTGCTTTCCTCACCGTAACAATATGATGAGTGCCATTCCATTCTGAAATGCCTTTTTTTATTTCAGTTGTACTACCTTTTCTAAGATCGATTGTTGTTTTACATGGTATACAAGGTGCTTTCAAAATAATGTTAAATTATTTTGCGTGAATGTCCGCGACATAAAATACAAAACAAATCCCAGTCTAGTTTTCTTAAGCTGTTATAAACGTTGTGCGTACATTCCTCGGGCCATTCTTGAAGATTTCTGTGAAAGCTTTCCTCTCCTGTAGTGTGGCCATCAGTTTGTTGGAAAATATATGAAATTGTAACAAATAATTAAGGACCTTAGATGAGAACGTGCATGAATAGGGTTGAAGATTAATATTGAGTAGACAAAAATAACGTTCAATAGCTTGGCAAGAGAACAAGAATTCATGATTGCCAGTCAGCCTGTAGAGCCTGTGCAGGAGCATGTTTATCTAGGTCATAGCCTCCTCGATAAACTGTGTGCCTGTCAAGACGCCGAGACAACAATAGGGAGGCGCCGTCGGCAGAGTTGCAAACTGCCGCCGCTCATATCGCTGAGGGCGCCACCGACGTAGAGTGCCACCGCGTCTACCGTCTGCACGGCGAGCGCGACGCCGACTGTTTTAATTGCTGCGATTGTGGAACAACGATCCACTGGGTGACCAGAGCGTTGCTTATAACGCTGTAGAGCACTATAGTAGTGTCTCGAATACAGTCTGTGAAAGTGCGAGCGCGCTTGCAGCAACTGTAGCGTGAAAGCGGATTGCGCGTCGCACGTAGAAAAAAAAAAACGAAAAAAAGCGCGAGTTTGTTTATTGTGGTTAATACGCCCTTAGTTACCGTGGTAAAGTGCAGAAAATACGCAAGTCGGCAAGCGTTTTTGTATCTTGTCAAAAACTGCTTGCGACGCTGCTCTATAGTGAGCCGTCCTTCTTATATACTTCTTCTTCCTTCATTCTTATAGTGAGCCGTCCTTCGGGCCTCGGCTGACGTTAGTAGCATAATATTTTTACGACTTTCATGCAAGTTTTCCCCAAGTTCTTTTGCATCAGATGAGCGTTTTGGCCGACGTGAACATTTATACCCAGAAACCTTTGCACTTTCCTATAGGCACCGGGCGCGGGATGAATTTGGACCGGTGGCGCCTTCATGCGGCTGCGCCGCGAATGTATGGCATGTGGCGGCCGGGCCGCGCGCAGCAGGCGCTGCCTTGAAACCAAGTCTGATCAAACATGTTGCGTTTTTGGGTGCACCAACAGTTACTGAAACATGACTGAAGCTCGCTAGGCCATTCAATTCAATGGTTGTTCATCGCGGCATCGCGTTTTTCAGGCGGAAAGTCTGTAAATGTGCGGTCTGTAGGCAACAGCGCGTACAGTGCTCAGCAATTGAAACGCGATACTCGAATCGCATGGTCGCCAGCGCTTTTTGCACTGACTGTAAGCGCTGGGGACGCCAAACTGATGCATTGTGGTGCAGAGTGAAAGCGAGAACCTTAGTAACGCATTATGACTGCATTTGGTCCGACGGCGCTCACCTGTGGCGCGAAAAAAAAAAAAAAACGGCGGCAGCCGCGCGCTGCCAGCGCTTCGTTCGCTGGGCACTGTACATTTCCGACGCTGATTTGCTATGGTCTCGTTGTTCTAACGTTAACAAAAGAGCCATTCATACGCAAGAGCTTCGTGTCCCACTTGCCTGTCTTCGCCTCCGCAGTGTAATGGCTCCGAAGCTAGGGCACCGAAGGCGAACACTCATATTTGTAGTTATTTTGCCGTCTTATCAGTGTATCAGTCTTCCTTTTAATGTGCATTTTTCTTCGTAGCAATTCAAAACTCTGGTTGAGTCCGGCACATAACTGTGCTGTGCATCGACGGCGAACGCCAACGCAGTGGCGTGTTCACACTCGCCGCCACCGACGGCTCCCGTCGCGCTAAGCTATATAAAATGGGCCGTTACTGAAGATTGGGCTAGTTTATAAGCAATTAAGAATGGGGAAGCATTGCAAAGATAAAAGAACTACAACGGACAGAGAACGACTGACACATGTGCGATCGGCGAATCAGCTCAAGAAACAGAATAAGGAAGACGTATGTCTCCTTTTTTTATTTCTGTCCATAATTTTTGTGTTCTTCGCCTATTTACATGATTAAATACGCGAGAATGCTAAAACCAAAATAACACACCAAAATAACATCTGGAATATAACTGCGGGAGTTCCACGTGTTATCTTGGCGCGGTGAGCTCCGTTCGCGTGGTGCATTTGCATCGCAATTTGCGCTCGTTTTCTGCTTTATATACTACTTGATGCCACGAATGTGATCTGCCTCGTACAAGTGACAACCTTTCTCAAAAGCAGACACACGAAAATGTGTTTTCCGGTGCGTCAGCCCTTAAAACCAGCAGTGAAAAATCGCTGGAGAGAGAGAGAAAATGACTTTATTGACATTAATCCGGCATGTAGGGGTGGATCAGGCCACGTAGGGCTCCATCAACCCCCTATCTCACTAGACCTCAGCGCGGAGCGGTCCGGCGCTAGCTACTAGGAGTTGCCTCCGTTCGCTTTTGCCGGGCCAGGGCCGCGTCGAGCCGCTGGATGGCTTGGAGTTGGGCCTGATGGTCAGGCGAACTGATGTAGTGTTCCATGTCCGGTGGCAGAGAGTCCCGCACGGTTCCCCCCGCACACGCGTCACACCCCCACAGCACGTGGGCTAAGGTTGCCAGTTCTCGCGCACACACACTGCACGTAGCACTTTCAAACAGTCCGGGACACACGTGCCGGGCTAGGGCCGGTGTGAGTACTGTTCCAGTCTGTAGCTGTCGTAAGAGGACCCCCTCACGTCGCCCTAGTCTCGGGTGAGGCCCAGGCAACGCTCGGCGGCCCTCTCGGTACCAAGCGAGGATTCCTCCGTAGTCCAGTAGCGGCTCCGGGTCCAGGAAGTCAGCCTCATCCGCTTCCGAGGGGCGGGGGGGGGGGGGGGGGGCGCCGCACGGTACGCGAGCTCACGCGCGACGACGTCCGCCTCCTCGTTGCGGTTGGCCGCTCCTCCTGGGATGACTCCGACGTGAGCCGGGAACCATCGTAGATGGGTTGTGGTTGACTTGGTCCTCGGCAACAGGCTCGCCGCCGGCGTCCCGACGCTCCCGCGGCCAAAGTTGGCGATGGCCGTGCGGGAGTCGCTCAGGATCGTGGTCGCCTCCGGTATGCCGCTCAGCGCCAAGGCGATGGCGGCTTCCTCCGCTTGCTCCGCAGACGTCGCTCGGACGCTGCAGGCGTTGAGTACTTTCCCGTCCGTGGCCCGGACAACCGCTGCCACGTACGTTTTCGGCTTGCGTTGGTGTTTGGCTGCGTCCACGTACACCGCCTTTGCGTCGTCGGCGTATGTTTCTGCCAGCGCTCTCGCCCTGGCCACCCTTCGCTCCTTGTTGCGGTCCGGGTGCACGTTGCGCGGGAGCGGCAGGACCACCAGGCGCCTTGCTACTTGCTTGCTCACCTCCTCCCGCTTCGGGGCTTCCTCCCGATAGGATTCGGCCCTTGGCGGGCGCAGGCCGACCCTCTGTAGGATCGCTCTTCCGGCTTTGGTTGTTGCGAGGCGAGTCAGCTGCGTCGTGCGCTGGGCCTCGCTCACCTCCTCCAGGGTATTATGGGCTCCTAGTCGAGCCAGGGCATCGTTGCTCGTACTGGCGAGGAGGCCCAGCGCCGTCTTGTGGGCCTTCCTTATTGCAGCGTTGATTTTCTCCCGCTCGTGCCGCAGCCATCCGTGGAACGCGCCGACGTACGAGACGTGGCTCGTCACGAACGACTGCAGCAGTCGCAGGAGATTCGTCTCTCGCATCCCATGTCGTTTGGTGGAGATCTGCTTGACCAGGCGGGTCGCCACTCCCACCTTCATTAGCAGCCGGCTCAGAGCGGTGTGGTTGCCGTTTCCCGCGTAGAAGTGCATGCCGAGTACTCTGATTCCTCGGACGTGCGGGATGGTGGTGCCGTCTTCGGTCCTCAGCGTGATGTTAGCCGCCTCCTTCTCCGTTGACTTGCGCCAGTGACCAGGAGGTGGCAATACCAGTAGCTCCGACTTCTGCGGAGAGCATCTGAGGCCTGTCCCCCGCAGGCAGTCTTCTATCTGCCAGATTGCCTCTTGCAGTGACTCCTCTATGTGGCCGGTCGTGCCTCCCGTCATCCACAATGTGATGTCATCTGCATATATTGTGTGCTGGACCTGCGGCAATCGGGCCCTTAAGGCGCTCGGCCACTGGTATCATGACTATATTAAAAAGAAAGGGGGAGATGACGGCCCCTTGCGGTGTGCTGACGCTGCCCAGCCTTCGCTCCTCCAGCTGCAGGTGACCGACGTGGAGGCACGCCGTCCGATTCGAGAGAAAGGCCCGGATGTAATCGTACGTTCGCCGTCCCAGCCCGAGCCTCTCGACCTGTGCCAGGATTGCGGAGTGTAGCACGTTGTCAAAGGCACTTTTGAGGTCGAGGCCTAGGATCGCCCTGCAGTCGGTCTTGCTGGGGGACTCGAGCAGGTCGTGCTGGATCAGTAGCATTGCGTCCTGCGTGCTCAGCCGGGCCCGAAAGCCCAGCATCGCCGCAGGGTACGCGTCGTGCTCTTCCATGTAACTCTGCCAACGGTTGTTTAGCACGTGCTCCAGCACCTTGCCCGCGCATGACGTCAGGGAGATCGGGTGGAGATTCTCAATGCTGGGCGGCTTGTTGGGTTTAGGGATCAATATCGTTCGGGCGGTCCGCCACTGCTTGGGCAGCGTGCCGGAGCGCCAACAGTCGTTGTAGAAATTCGTAAGGGCCGTGATGGCCACGTCGCCAAGGTTTCGCAGGGTCTTATTGTGGATCAGGTCCGGGCCGGCTGCCGACTTGCAGTTCAGCTCTTGCACCGCTCGGCGGACCTCCCATTCTTCTATATCCGCGTCGAGCGCGGGGTTGTCTGTGCCTTCGTAGTCCGGGTGGCGGACTTGTGCGGTGGCCGGGAGATATTGATCGATGAGGCGTTTGCCCACTTCGTCCTCGCCGTGTTCTTTGATTGCCGCGTGCAGGATCTGCGCCAGTCTGTGTTGCTGGAACGATTTGCTCTGCGTCTCGTCACGTAAGTGGCGGAGCAGCTTCCACGTACGGCTGGCGTGCAGCTGCCCGTCGGCTTCGTTACAGATGGACATGCCACTGCTGCACGCAGAGCTGCGTGCTGTATTTTTCGATTTCGCGGCCGAGGTGGGCGATGCGCTTGCGCAGTGTTCTGTTGTGCCGCATGCGCTTCCATCGGCGTTGCAGTGATTGTCGTGCCTCGATCAGGTAAATCGCTGGAAGCACCGAGCGCCTTCGTCCTGTCGTCTGCTTCACATGCCAGTGCTCTGACAGGTGCCGTTCGCGGCGCGCCGCTGGCGCCTTACAACGGCCGCCCGGTGCCTATACCAAGAAACCTTTGCAAAAATATTGCATAATTTTCAGGTTCCGTTTTGGTTTCGTACTTTTAATATTTCAGTCTGAGAATATTTAACATAAAAGGCATGCGCTGTGCGTGTTTTGTTTAATGACATGTGTTTGTGGATTGTCATTCTCAAAATTCCGAGGAATAGCTTTGTCAAGAATGCAAGACGAGGTATGAGCAACATTGATGGGCCTCTTCGACTATCAGTGCCTGACAGTCCCGGACTGCTTGGGGCTGCTGTCCCGCATTCGATTTTGCTCGGACAGCTTCCAAAGCTCCGCCCACTAGTCCGAGTGTTGTCAGAAGTGCGATCGTTTTTTCACGGACCGGAAGTTCCGGACTGCCCGCGGACTGTTGGAGCTGTCAGCAGATGTTTGCTCGGACAAGCGCAAGTAGCTAGCAGACGACGGCTGCCTTAAAAAGATGCGCGTGGTGTTTGACGCCATGTTGTGAAAGATGCCGTGTGCTTCTTCGTACTTTGCGCGCTCCAGACAACAACTTCTGTGCATTGAGTTATCTGTTCTGTTACATCGGTGCTTTGTGTGCCATCATGCAGGTTTTTCACGAGCCGTCTAATTGCTGTAGCTTTAGTCTTCGTCTTTTTTAAAGAAAGAAGCACAGCGATCAGGCGCCCATGCTTGCTTTTCTTAATGTGTTTCGTGAAATCTGTCATGCTCATTGCTATATACGCAGTAAGCAGGTAAATTTTGCTTTTCAGGTAAGTGAAACTAGCGTACGTGCAAGGAATCATATATTGCATGCGGCTATTTCACGCCGGTAGCTGGGGTGGTATACAATAGGATCTTCGCGGATTGCTGTTGACATATATGTTGATCCCTTCTGCTACCAAGTTCGAGCGCTTGATTTTTGACGTGCAGGATTAGTAGACGGTGTACACCCGCTCTCTCTTAGACACGCGTCGGGCCTTTAATTAGCAGACGGTCTCACGAGCTTTGAGGATGTCGGCGGGTGCTTTCTGCGTGAACAGCGACGTGGCACGACCATGATTTCGGAGTCTCTCCACAGCAATTTTTGGGCCAATAAATAAATTTCACCACCACCACGATTTTGCTTACGTCCGTGTGGGAATTCCGCTCAAATTTCTCAGGCAATGAGCTGGCTAGTGCGACGTAATAAACTGCGCTTTGCGAAAACGTTCTACACGCTCAGGCTACGATTCCACTGCGCTAGCTTCATGGTTATGTCGGTGACGTGGCCTCTGAGACTGCACCATTTCGGTTGTCACGCTAATAAATCGCTGGGTAGGGAGCCATCTACTAGTAGCAAAGAGCAGACGACGGCAGCCAGGAGAGTGACTTCCGGTCGCGGTGCTTCGACCGAAACCTCAGACAGTCCCCGACAGCTGGATCACGTGACTGTGACGCGCTCTTCTGTCAGGGCTAGTCAGACCGGAAGCCGCGGATGGTTTGCGGACAGTCCGGGATTGCATAATCGAAGAGGCCCAATGATAGAATGGTGTGGCAATATCACCCGCATATACCGCATGTCATATAAGAAGGGGTGGCATATACATGTACCTAAATATATTCGGAGAGCCTGCGTGGTTGGGGATGATTTTCTCCGCCACCCGTCGACATCGCATGCCGACGCCGGATTTTTTGCGACACGGGGCCCTAAACGCTATCGCGTTTAAGAAGCGATGGGACAGGCGCCTGTGCCGCCGCGTCTTTCTTTGTACTCCTCATTCAGCAAGGTGGCCTCTATGATATTAGAACGCCGAGAAAAGAAAAAGGTCTCAGTTTCGCCCGAAATGCGAAGCATCAATTGCGATAGCAAATTAGTAGAGAGCTACACGGAGTAAGGATAGTAGTTTTATCAGCTGTATAAACTTGGACACATTCGCCTACTTACTGAATTAACAAGCATGGTGTCAGCGTGCACAAGCAAACACTCGACGATCCCAGTCGACGACTGCAGACAACCGCTGTCAAAACGCTGGAGTGAGCAAGCACAGCAGCAGCAGCGAGCGAAGGTTCGTGGGATCTATCGCTTCAACGGAAACTGAGCGGCGAAAGCACAGCGCATACAAAGCAATGAGCCGTCTGCAGATCGCTTTCAAGATACGGTGCGGGCGACCGGCCGCAGCCGCTCAAAGTACAAGCGCGCAGTTGCGGGCAGAGTAGAAGACGCAACCCCTCCATCCCGCGTTGCCTTCCCGCTTTCCACCTTTCGCGCGCGAGAGTGAGTCACCAGTTCCCCTTGCGCCATTGGTGCCGCAGCACGACGTCGCCCCCATCCCTCCCTCCTTCCCATTCCCCCAGGGTCTTTCGCGCGATGGTGGCGTTTGCTCTCCGCCGTGCGTTCGCTCTCCCTGAAAGCAGGCGTCCCTCGCGCGCTCTCACTCGCACATACGGCGCGCTGCGACGATTTTATCGCCCTTGGACTTTATACGGAACCTCACGGCGACGACGACGGCGATGGCGACCACGACGGCGACGCCCACGCCAGAAATAAAGCCGCTTGAAGTGTCCATATAATTGCTATCGCAATAAAAGCAAAGCGCATGGGATACGGCAAGTAAAAGCTGCAGGCGTAGAAGGGGAAAAAGAAATGGTGTCTGATGTCAAAATTGCTATCATAGAAGTACCCCATCCGTGTTTAGTGAAAAACTTTTTAACAAGGAAGCGTTTTATGCCGGGCTTAAGCGAAAATCGGTCCCATGTACGTATGTCACGCCATTATCATCACGAAAATCCGCGAGATTGCGACACTTTGATATATTTTCTCTATATCTAATAGTTGAAACAGTAGGCATCGAGAGGTTAGAAAAGCTTGCTTTAATAAAGAAATTGAACTCTCGAATAATTATATTTCTTGCAATGATGAGCTTAAGCTATCATTTCTATTATCATTGAATAATTTCTTAGGAAATTGGCCGGCCGCCAGAATAAGGGTAGTAAATATGGTAGTGCTTAGAATAGTATTGCGGCCTTAGCCGCCTAAAGCGTAATGTAGTATATATGCGACTCTTAAAGCGGAAAAGTTTGAAGAGAAAATTGCAGCGCTGAAACTGTATCTCACAAGAAGGCAATTTCAAAAGCCCTGCGCGGGAAAGGGGGTAAGGGGAATGCGAGAAGAAGGAAATCAAAGGGCGGAGCCAGGCGACAACGTCGGCATGAAGTAGAAGATGCCAAACGGCTTATAGCCGCGTATATAAGCTGGATACATCAAACAGCGGCCGCGCAACAGTGAAAATTCGCTTGAGGAAAATTGAGTGTCCATTTGGGAATAGCAAAGCTTTAACGCTGCTGTTGGGTAGCTCGAGATGTTGCTAAGCAGCAATAATAAATCAGTTGGCGTCAACCGGCGACGGCGTTCGTCAAGCTAAGGTGACCCCTGACACGCTTGATGGCGATGCGGCGGCTCAAACAGTTTTCACATGTCTGCTCACATTTGAACACGTGTGTGATGCAGCCGGAGCTTTAGCGACGAAAGAAACAATTTATGATAGGGAAATAAACATAAGGAAAGAAGCAATTTATAAACAATTTATGATAAGGAAAGAAAAAATTTATGATAACTCAAAGGGAAGCTCCTTACTTTTCGAAGCGAGATCAGGATGCCTTAGAACGCGTAGTTATAAAGCGAGGTATACCAAGGACGAAGACGCATGTGCTTGCTGTGGTAAGGCTAGAGAAACGGTGGAGCATCTTTTACTAGAATGTGAAGAAATCTACCCCGCTGCAAGTCGAGGCTCCTCTGACCTCCTTGAAGGCCTTGGGTTCAGGGATAGCAGGGGCAAAGTAAACTGTCCGCTATAGAGATTAGTAAGAGGCGGTTGGAGATTTGGTGGCAGAAAAGTAGGGAGACCACAAACAACAAAGACGTACAGAAGCAGTGTTCGCATTGATGCTTGGAATTCTTTGTATTTGTGTGTTTCTCAAAAACTAAAGGTAGGACATTAGGCAAAATAGTAACATGAGCTTGGTGGCGCATCCCACCACCCCTTTTCATAGGGGATGCTCATAGCATCCATCCATTCATCATGTTTTCGCGTGCCTGCTCACCTTTGAACACATGTGCGATGCAGCCGGAGGTTCAGCGACGCAGTTTCGCCACATACGCACTCACCGTTGCGTAGCATGTACCTATGATGCCTGGTAGATGCCAGGGTGCTGTTTACATTGCGCAGTAGCACAGGCCTCGCATGTTTGCTATCGCTGCCATTGCTTCGCCCTTCGAGCGAATTTGTAATTGACAAAAGACTGTGCACATTTGTGGGCCTGTATTTTTGAACACGCAAGGAAGCTGGTCCTGCTTCTTAGGATACACGTTTCACTTTTGCGTTATGACCAATTCCTCTGAAAGAGGGCTCAAGCAATGTTATTTTGTCTGTCCAGGCGGCTATCGTTAGACACGGGCCCAAACTCGCAAAATAAAAACAATGTTCTTGCGCTAAAAGTTTCCGTAATGGGCGGCGTAAACCAATAAAACCCCAGAATTAAAATTAGATTCAATCCAATCCTAATGCCTGACCTACTGTTGGCCAAGACGCCAAGCCAATAGAAATAGTTATTACGAACGAAGAACTCTGCGAATTCGCCCCCAGATTTCTACAGCTGACTTTAAACAACCTCTTACCGGGCCCCATAATAAATTATAGTTACACGCCGAAAGTTCTTAAGCGCTGTCTGCAGAATGTTCGACCAGGAAAATATTTCAAATTGTTTCTTTAGAGAAGACAGGTGAAAGCGAAATGTCGCGTCAGCTTGCTTCGAAAAGGCGAGCTGCATTGCTAACATGGGCACACTCTCCATTTTCCTCGACTACGTACTGTACGCAAGCGCCATTCCTTCCTTGCTCTCGCATACCGGAATCGAAGGCCCACATCGCGTTTAATTCACGAACCTTTGCCTCTATATCTCTTCCTTTTAATGCAGTTGGCATTCTTAGAATACTTGGCACACGTTCCCGTGACTTTCAGCCGGTCTGTCTGAGTCTCCAACCGTTTTGCCGCCAACTTGGGCCACTTGGTAGTTCATGTTTATTGGATAATGCATTGTGCTGCCGTGCTGAGGGAACTCGGTTCGAAACAAGACGTCGAACTTACTTGGGTAACATAGGTATGTGACACTGGGTACTTGCCAGTGTTCGATGAACCTTGTAGAAGCTTTAGCCGACGCGAAAGAACCAGACCGAGAGCACACAACTCCTCGTTCCAACTTTTATTGCGTTGGTACTTCATGCATTTCCCAGGGGCTGTGCTTGTATGTATGTATGTATGTATGTATGTATGTATGTATGTATGTATGTATGTATGTATGTATGTATGTATGTATGTATGTATGTATGTATGTATGTATGTATGTATGTATGTATGTATGTATGTATGTATGTATGTATGTATGTATGTCTGTATTTAGGCATCTATGCGTGAAGGTATTCTTGTATGTGTGCATATAACAATTTTCCCGCCTTCCTGGGTAACTGGGTGGTCGAATGGTTAGCCATCGGGGAATCTCTGCTGAAGTAACAGGGTTCGAACCAAACATGGCATCAACATGGCGCTCTTGAATATGTGCAAATCTGCCTGTCTTTAACGAAACTTTGACGCCGTCCTGGGTCGGTCCCTATATTAGATGCGGGACCGGTTAGGCACCGACTTGGAGTACTGAGCGAGTATGTGCCACTCGCTCTGTGCTGTTTCCAATGAACCTCTTTGATGCGAACTCGGGTCGCTGGGTACGTGTTAGTAGGTTTTTGCTGCTCTTGAATGAACGTCTTTGACGCCAACTTGGGTAACTAGTCGTGTGCCACCGGACAGGTGCCGCACTACAGTGACGCAATAGATCACTTGAATGGATGATGCGATGTTGAGCGCTATCAAACCCAAGTCACACACATTAGCAGGCTGCGTCACAAATGCACGGGGTATGTGCCGCTCTTCAGAGAACCTCTCGTCGCCTTGGGTCATCACTGAGCATGTGTCATTGAGTGTGCGGCAACTGGGAGAACAATTCTCAGCTTTCGCAAGCACTGGCGCGCCACGATTCTCGTCTCGGAAGACACGCGCGGACCTCTCGGAAGTGTCACCAGTTGACGCAGAGTGCCACTCTGTGACCAGAAAGAAGCGCGAGAGAGGAGCCCGATTGCCGCATGACGCGTTTCTCAGCGTTCGCATGCAGCGGTGCGCCATGCATTTCAGAGGCAACGCGCAGGCTTCGTGGGGGTGGCGCTAGATGGCGCCAAGGGTTCTTTGGGGGCGCGAAAGAAGAGTCCCGCCGCAGTACACGCCACATACGTAACTTGTTTCGACGGTGGCAAGACGTTGTGTTGCTATATCTATTCAATGGTAACGCATTACCGACGACAGTCATCTTGAGGTGGGTTCTGCCGCAATTTCGCTATATTCTCTCTTGAGGACTATATTCTGCATTCTCCTGAAAACAAATCAGCAGCCGACGAACATGACATTGAAGTCTTCCCAATGAAGGCCGTTGCGCACGAAACTTCAAATCCGTTAACCCATATTCTGAGTGGAATGATGTCATGTGGTATTTCTTTCCCGGCAGAATAATGACTTCACTTCATAGAGGTGGAAAATAAAATGAGTTGAAGAATTAGGGTGATATAACTCTGTGTCAGTACTGGCACAAAAGTATGGCGTCCCGATTTTTTCCTGTTCTTTTTTTTTGCTTTTTTAGGTGGTTGTATCTGGAGAGCACCACAAATAATTAATTACAGTACCTTTGCATGTCGGACGTGTCGGACGAGAAGCAGCTTCGGACGTGAAAAGGAGACTCCTCACATCGCCGAAAGCGGAAGCTACGTGGTATTACCAACGATACTGGAGTCTGCCAGTCGGCCCGATGCGTAGTTGAAGGCCATGCAATCAGCGAGTCGCCGAAAGCTGCCATAAAGGATCTTCCGATTGTTCGCCTCTCTTGGAAACAGCAGGCGCGCTTCCCCTTCTTGTCTCGTCGAGTGCTGAACGGACACAGATTTTGGTACCATGGTCACAGTGCGTGAACGCGTAAACAGTATCAGGTGCCACGAAACCGCCAAAACAGGTTTAGATGACATGATGAGCTTCCTTTCTTACGCCTGAAGCCGTCCTGCCCTCGGAGCTCGTTTTGAACTGATCGTATTAAAATGCAGCGTAACTAATACGTTGTTGCTATCTAAAGGAACCGAGGCTCCGTAGTGCAATTACTGCAGGGTCGATAGTTTTCCAATAAAGCAATAACAAAGAGACAAAAATGTTTCTGTGAGTACTTTTATAAATTGCAGTTTGCCGAGAGGAGACCGGGAAAGAAACAACGCCGACTGAGCCAGTCTCACGGACGACGCATAGACACTTCTGTCGCTTTCTGGCTTGCGAAATCGCATGTATTTGATGTCTTCCTCTATCACCAATCGAAATGATCATTCTGTATTTAAGCCCGTCGTTTGACCTTTCAGGAACGCCTCATGAAATTCTCTTGATGTAGTCATCACTGACTATTACAGCCTTTTATCCTTTCATTGCAATAACCATGATATGGGAATTACAGGCGCATTTCCGCCTTTGTAGTAGCTGTGCTGTCCCGTATCGATTCTAAGCGCGAGTACAATGGGGGACCCGTGCGCCGATGCGCTAGGGGTGAGAGGGCGAGCAGATAAGAACGGTGGCTTGATGCGCGCAGTCCAATGTTGAAGGTCACAAGATCGAGCCCGCGCTGCACAACGCTGCCCTACGGCCGAGGAGGAGAGCGCGCGTCTCGTCTCATACCACGGCCGTGGGCTGCCCGCGCATCCGGCTCGCTCACGGTAGGTTGGACGTCATGTGGTGCGGGTGCCAGGGCATAGGGCAAGCATGCAAGGGAGAGCCAAGGTGGCTGGTAGTTTTTGCGCACTGTTTTCTTGCGTTCGTAGTCTAAGAAGCCATGCAATCTTATATTTGTAGACGTGGCATATTGAAATGTTGAAGAGAGCGGCCGCACGAAACGTTCGCTTTGGAATAAGCCCGCGCGCACCAGAATGCCATGGAGGTCCTTATCAGGATAGCTTTGTTACAGCGAGTGCTGGCGGTCTTCGAGAGAGATCTCCATGCATGTTTCTATGGGCGCCCTGGGCTTTATGGCTGTTTATTAGTAAGAGAATGATTGCTGCAACTTTGATTGTTTAAATGACTACTAACCTTACTTCGTGTAATTGTCTAATACTTTGCTATCGCTATCAATGCTCCACCTTTAGGGTGAAGGTGCGATTCTTTTTGTCTAATATTCACCATCCAGCCTTCGCATACTCCCGCAAACCCCGAGAGATGGACACGTTCATATGATGTACGGGAATCGTGAAACATAATATCACAACGCAGGGTACGTTATGTGCCTGCGAATCTGAGGAAATTAAGTATGAGTGAGTTTGAAGCCTGATGGCCCTAACCAGCGGGAGTCGTTGATTGTGTAAGTCGTGTTGAGTCTGGAGGCCTTATTCCGGGAGCCTGTGAGAGTTGGTGAATTTGTTGAAGAAAAGACCGCTTTCTTGACTCCAGATGGCCTCTACCAATTCAAGATTATGCCATTCGGTTTGTGCAATGCCCCCGCCACGTTCGAACAGATAATGGACTCTCTGCTTTAAGGTTTCAAATGGTTGTACCTTGACGACGTCCTTGTGTTTTCTCCTGCATATATGACGCACCCTTCAGCGCGTCGCAGCTATCATTGACGTCTTCCGCAAGGCTGGGCTCCAATTAACCTCATCAAAGTGCCACTTCGGGCGGCGACAGATTACAGTGCAAGGCCATCTCGTCGATAGTTCCGGAGTAGAACCCGACCCGTAGAAGGTTCGAGCAATAACGGCTTTTCTGTGCCTCAGTCTCTCAAAGACGTCCGAAGTGCTGTGCGGCTCTGTTCTTATTTCAGACGGTTCGTGAAAGATTTCGCGGCAATCGCTCGACCACTAACTGAACTTCCGAAGAAAGACGTGCCTTTTACGTGGATTTCCCCTCAGGCGGCCGCATTTTCACGCCTTATCACGGTTCTCACTAATGCGGTCTTGGCCCACTTTGACCCATCCGCACCTACAGAGGTCCGAACCGATGCCAATGGTTATGGGATCAGGCCGGCTACGGCGGCCGCATTTCAATGGGGGCGAAATGCAAAAACACCCGTGTCCCTAGATTTAGGTGCATGTTAAAAAACCCCAGGTGGTCCAAATTTCCGGAGTCCCCCACTACGGCGTGCCTCATAATCAGCTCGTGGTTTTGGCACGTAAAAATCCATAATGTAATTTTTTTTGGTTATGGGATCGTGGTTTTGGCACGTAAAACAACATAATTTAACTTTTTTGGTTATGGGATCGGCGCCGTCTTAGCGCAACGCCAACACGGACACGACCGTATTATAGCCTACGCTAGCCGGCTCCTGACAACTGCAGAGTGCTGCAACTATTCGATTACCGAGCGCGAATGTCTTGCTCTCGTCTGGGCTGTTTCAATGTTCCGCCCATATTTATATGGCAAGCCCTTTTCAGTAATCACAGACCATCATGCCCTCTATTGGCTTTCGTCGCTCAAGGATCCTACTGGCCGGCTCAGTCGTTGGGTCCCCCAACTATAAGAATATCCATACACAGTGACTTCCAAGTCGGGACGACAACACCAGGACGCAGACTGCATCTCTCGCTACCCACTCGAAGACCCGACCCCGACGTCTGAGCCTGACACCGACGCCTGCGTCCTCTTTGTTTTTCCACTGGTCCATGTCGCCGACGAGCAGCGCCGTGACCCGTCCTTGCGTATCATCATTGACCGCCTGGAATCGTCACTTGCCGACCGCTCCCTTCGCTTATTCACAATTCAAAATGGCGTACTCTACCGCCACAACGTTCACCCCGACGGCCCAGCATTACTCCTTGTGATCCCTAAACACCTTCGCTCGGCTGTTCTCCACGAACTTCACGACCTCCCCACTGCCGGCCACCTCGGTGTGTCACGTACCTACGACCGGATCTGCCAACACTTGTTTTGGCCAGGGCTTGCTCGCTCCATTCGAAGATACGTAGCAGCGTGTGAGAAATGCCAACGACGCAAGACACCATCGACGCTCCCTGCCGGGTTCCTTCAACCACTCGACATTCCCGCGGAGCCATTCTTTCGGGTTGGTTTGGACTTGACCCTTTTCATCTTTTTACATCTGGGAACAGGTGGATCGCTGTGGCCACGGATTATGCCACGCGCTACGCCATCACCCGAGCGTTTCCTGCAAGCTGCGCCCCAGATGTCACCGATTTTCTTCTACGCGACGTGATTTTATTACATGGAGCTCCGCGACAACTTCTCACAGACCGTATCCGGACATTCCTATCAAAAGTTAACGCAGAGATCCTGAAGACCTGTGCCACGAGGCACAAGCTATCCACGTCATACCATCCGCAAACAAATGACCTCACGGAGCGTCTCAATCGCACCCTCACACACATGCTCGCGAAGTATGTCTCTTCAGACTAGAGCACTGCACGGGCTCGGGCTTACCCGAAAACCCGGGCCTGGCCCGGCCCGCGGGCCGGGCCGGGTAGGGCATTTTTTTCACGGGCTCGGGCCGGGCTCGGGCACGGCATGTGCTTTTTGACCCGGGCCCGGGCCGGGCTCGGACTTTCTGTGGTGTGCTTGTAACATATGCAGCGAGTTATCCTCGCGGGTCTCGACTTTGAAAGCCTGTTGACCCGGCGCAGCTGGAAGCTAGCAGTACGAATGACCCTGCCGAACAGTATGACCAGCAGTTTCTAACGGCGCGACCTTCATGTGGCCCAATCCACTTCTATCGCAGCGCCGCCACAGTATTTTTCCACGTCGGGCGCCTCACTGCAACGTATGCGCCCTGTGTACTTCCCTTTTCTTATCCCGTCGTATTTTGCGCTGTTTGAACAGAATGTAAAAGTCCAGTAACACAGAAGTCGCCTCAAACCAAGGGATGCCATTGTATTCCTTATATAAATCAATGTAATTAACGCTTTCATCGCAGTTCAAGCGCGTTCACGACTTGCTGATTCTTCAAAGGCGAATTGGTAAATCGACGACTGGTAAGATAATTCGTCACGCGGTTAAAATATGGCACTGCGTCCATCCATGATTGCACGCATGTTGTCAACCAGCCGCCTAGCAGCAGCGCATTACGCTGCACCATGGAGGAACGGGAAGCTTTCGCTTTCCATTTACTACATCCATGCCCTGCGCTCACGACCGGTCATGGCCAGGTCGTGGCTGCGCTTCGGCTTGAGTGTACTAGAATACGGTTGAGTGGGACGAGCGGCTGCGGCGGCGCATACTTTGCAGTGAGGCGCCTGCCGTGGAAAAATACTGTGGCGGCGCTGCGATAGAAGTGGATTGGGCCACATGAAGGTCGCGCCGTTAGAAACTGCTGGTCATAGTGCTCGGCAGGGTCATTCGTACTGATTCGCGCGCTGGTATTTGCGTTCAGACCGCTCAAATGATGTTCATAATTACATATGACATGTATTCATGCCTTAAGAATAAATTCCTTTCATTCTCTTCTTTATTTTATTGTGTTTTAATGCCGCTCGGTGATCTTTTTCGATCTCGGGTCGGGTTCGGGCCGGTTTTGAGCCGGCTCGGGCCTGAGGTCAAGGGGTGGCGGGCCGGGCCGGGCGGGTAACGTAGATTATTTCCGGGCCCTGGCCGAGCCCGGGTCTCACCATAAAATTTTTGGTCGGGCTCGGGCGGGCAGCTCAACCTAAAAACGGGCCCGGGCCGGGCCCGTGCAGTGCTCTACTTCAGACCACACTGACTGGGACCTCGCTCTATCGTTTGTCACGTTTGCTTATAATTCCTTGCTCCGCGACATAGCCGGTTATTCCGCATTTTCCCTTCTGTTCGGCCGAGAACCAGCACTGCCCCTCGACACAACCCTCCCTGTTCGCGCGGCACCGACTAGTAAATATGCACTTGACGCCATCGCCCGCGCTGCCCACGCCAGGGAAATTGCCCGTGACCGCCTTCTGTACTCCCAAGAGAGTCAAAGGGGTTTGTACGACCGGCGACACCGAGACTTGCACTTCCCGCCTGGTTCTTTGGTGCTTCTATGGTCTCCGTCGCGTCCGGTCGACCTGTCAGAAAAACTGCTGTCTCGCTACACAGGCCCATACCGAGTGCTTCGTGCCATGACTCCCGTCACCCACGAGATGGCCCCTGACTCCCCATCTGCTTCCCATTCCATCGCGTTAGCCATCCGCGAAGGCCAACACGCAAACAAACCACTGATGATCCTCACGGACTCCCAGCAGGCCTGCCGCAACTTCCTACAGGGAAGAATCGCAAGACCTGCGGCACAAGTCCTAGCCCAAGTACCCAAGGAGGACACTGACGACAACACCATCATAACCATAATTTGGATACCGGGTCACGCTGCCATCACGGGTAACCCGTATGCCGACAGAGCAGCTCGAGAATTTGCGCATAACCGAGCACTCATCACGCCGACTGCAGATGACCCTGACCCAGTTGACCCCGAATATTCAGCAATCCTGAACTACCACAGAGGGAGTCGCTTGCGATATCCCCCACCCCATCGAATACTAAAGACGGAGGATGCCGCTGCCTGGCGTAGGCTCCAGACAGGCACTTACACGAACCTACACATATTACATCGCATGCACCCCACAGCCTACAGGGACGAATGCCCGTGGTGTGGGGCCACACCAACCTTATACCACATTACGTGGGAGTGCACGCTACACAACATAGAACACCATGACACGAACACCACGAGGTAGCAATGGGAGGCACTGCTGTCCAGCTCGGCCCTCGACGACCAGCTCAGGCTGATTCAGAGAGCAGAGAAGATGGAAAGAGCCAGTGGAGCCCTGGACTAGGGGCCCCGACCATTAGCGATGCCCCATTGGGGCAAGACAAAACTATCTTTGGATTAAAGTTTATCTATCTATCTATTCCCATTCCAGTGATATCATGCACGTTGCACGACTGAAGCAGCGTCACCCTCCCAGTGATGACATTTAGACGCTCCGTGACGTCGCTTCTACTCGCTGTGGTATTTGATTGTTTGAACGAGGCGCGCGGGCGCCATCACTCGAGAAAAGAGTAGGAAGAATGAACTGGGCTCGCTGTGTGAATCTAATCGGTCAGCGCTGCAACCACTGTTGTAAATATAATCTGTAAATAGTTGCTCGTCTAATTGACTCGTCCTTCGCGTAACAATATTCTCGTCCGAAGCAACCTCATGCTCCTACTAACGTTATGTCACTCACAGTGGCCTGGCTTGCTTAATTGATATTATCAACTGCTTGCATTTCAAAGCGAATAAAAACAGGAAACGGAGATGTGTGCGTACATTTGTTAACGTAGAGTGTGCATTAAATTGCTACTTTACCTTAATTCATTATACAGGAATGTGAACCTTCTAAACCAGTGAAAGATTCCCAGAGATTGCATTAATAATCAACGTGCGCAAAAATATCAAACATCGACTACAACATCGGCTACCTGCGTTTGCCCTTAAATCGACGCTGCTGTCTTCCGCCACTTAAAGTTACCACTAAAATTTTTCGTTCCATCGCTCGGTGCGCAGTTCTTAACTTCTTCTCAGCCAACTTTGCTAACCTCCTAGTTTCAGCCCCGTACGTTACAGTACCGCTAGAATGCAATCATTGTACACTTTTCAAAGACAGTGTAAACTTCCGGTTGTGATTTCACAATGCCTGCCGTATGCGCTCCAACCCATTTTTATTGGTTTGTGAAGTTCCATCTCATGATCAGGGTCCCCTGTGTGTCATTCACATGGATAAGCGTGCTCCTGCACAGACTGATTGGCGATCATGAATTCTTGTTCTCTTGCCAAGATATTGAACATTACCTTTATCTACCGCATATTGATCTTCAACCCTACTCTTGCACGTTTTCGGCTAAGGTCCTGAATCGTTTGTTGCAACTTAATTTATATTCCTACAAATTGATGGGTGAACTACAGGAGAGAAAAGCGGTCACAGACAGATTCACAATGGCCAGAGGCCCGTACACACAGCAACATATATAACAGCTTAACAAAACACGACTGGCTTTTCATTTGCATTTTAAGTCACGGACATTCGCGCAAGATAATGTAACGTTATAATGAAATCACCTTGTATACCAAGTGAAACAACAATCGATCTTAGAAAGTGGTAGTGCAACTGAAATAAGAAAAGAGGCATTTCAGAATAAATGGCATCCATCATATATTATTAGTACAATATTACTGCAAATGACACTCAGCATAATATTATGACAGCATGTTATAACATACGGCACTTAAAAATTACGAAGTTTTAATGTACTTCCACCAGATTGGCACCCCAACAGAATATATTAATAAAAAAAAAGACGCCTACGCAATATCATCAGCTTGAAACGAAATAATGTTGGGTTGTAGTTCAACAATGTCGCAAAAGTTTTCCGAGAGCAAGAAAACCATTTCTAAATGGGGAAAAAAATACGTTATTCCGGGTTCAATATATTAAAAGTAGCACCCGAGAACAATTCCAAAATCGACACCTTGCAATTGAGAATGCGCAGCCGTCGCGGAGTGTACCAGGGCAACCTTCAAATTCGCTCTCTATACATCACATTTCACTGCGGTTGTTTGTTGGGTTATCGAGTTTTTGAATAGTTCGGTGCGACCACTTTCGCATAAATGAATATTAAACAACTAGCCATTATTTTGCAGATGAAGTTTGCCACCATTACGGAAGTGTACCGTAAACATCCGGCAAACTGAAACACCTTTCTTTGTTATAAAAAGTATCCCATAAATATAATTACTTCTATAAATTTGTCATATGAAGCACGTGACCCACTCCACTGCATTCAGTCACAGGGTATAATGCGAGGGCGAAAGCACCCACAGCTTCTCATCTTAGAGAAACGACCCCCAACTTCTTTTCGGACCAGAGAATGCACCCTCACGTCACTGTCCAAAGAGACAATGAAAAACACTGCGCCCACAGAAGAAGAAAAGTGGTTTCTAGCAGCGATGCGTTAATTTCCGTTTTTTTTTTCGTCTCAATCTTCTCTTCGTCTGCCTGATTTTCTCTAGCAGATTTAAATGTATTCTTTCGCTCCAAATCCAGTGGCCTGTCCTGCTACACAAATAGATATTTTTGTCACTTCCGCAGTAAAATGTGATATAAAATGCAAGTGCCCCGTAAGTTTTTACTTGCATAAAGCTGGTCTAGATGACGATGACGTAGAGTTGTCTGCGACCCCTCTACGTCACAACTGTAAGGAAATTCAATCAATAGACGACTTCTCTTTATCATGCCGACAGTATTCAAACCATCGAATTATATTACTCGAAGCTCCACTCTGAAAAATTGGGTTAGGATTAAGTATACCGGTAATATTAGCGTTTGGAGCCTCGACACTAAGCTATCGTCACAGAGACGTTTGTTCCACAGTGTTTGATTTTTAACTGAAACAAAATAATTACCACGTGAAGTATTGTAGCTTTATTCTGCGTATCAGATCAGCATTTATTTCACTAAAATTTGTTTCTCCAATTTGTTTATCACCATTGTTTTTATTCTCTCCTTCATTATAACCTCTTTTAGAATTTTCCCTTTAGATAATCTGGCTGCTCGCTCACATACTAGTTCAGTTATTCCAGTATTTCGTTTAATTTTTACCTTTATTTGCCGTTTTTCCTATTCAAATAAGAGTTCTCTTAAGCTACCTCCTGCCTCCCGATTTTTGGCCTATCCCACTGAGTGGGTACTAGCCATAAAGAAGATTATCATCATCATCATCGATTCCCTTTTTGTTTTTCGTTGCCACTTGAGTTTGTCTCTCTGATTTTCTTTAGCAGAAATGTTTTCTTTCGCTACAAATCCAGTAGCCTGTCCTGTTCACTAATGAATATTTTTGTCACTTCGAAAAGTGATATAAAATTCGAATTTGCCGTGCGTTTTCTAATCCGCTTTCTTCCATTTTCGAAATGAGAGAAATGCACATCAGCAGATCTACGTGGCACTCGGCCCGAGGAGAGACGATGACGTTTCCTGCGCGTGCCTCGTGTTCCGATGCCCTTTTTAAGGATCGAGCCAGCCAGCCAGCTACGATTTCTCACGTCAGCATTATTGCCTACAGGACGCTCCCACGACTCTCCCCGCAAGGGCACATAGCTCTCAAGCGAGAGCCCACGCAAAAACCCGTAGGACTCGGCGTGGTCTACGCCTTGGTGCTGCCCCCGAGACCGAGGTCCGACAATCCTGCCCGCCACTACCTGGCTATTCATCCCCTCGCAACGCATCCGGAGCGCCGACCAATGCCACGTCAATGGATACGCCAGCTTCGGCGGCGACGTCTCCGTCTACCGAGGCAAGCAGTTCCGCTGACATGTGCGGGCCGCGCAAACGCCTGCCATGTTCGCTCCAGCAGGCGAGGCAACCTCACCCCCGCTGACTTCCGCCACTACGACATCGCCCTGAGCCATTCCCAACATAGCGCGTTTGCCGGGACGTACGCTTCTGGCAGCCACGGCGCAGTGGAACATCATTCGCACCGGCTTCGTTGCGAGCAACGACGACGCGACGCAGCATCTCGAGTGCCTGTAGGGAAAGTCGTGCCAAATCCCAGCTGCAGCTACCGCTATAACTTCACTGGCGCTGAAGCCACCAAGTTCATACCTCCGGAGTTAGCCCTGGCCACGACAAGATGGCGCCGTCTGCGAAGCCAGATGCTGGGTTCAGGTCGGCAAAGCTCGCAGGTTGCCCACGGAAGCGGCTGGCATCCGCTTCAGGACTACACGGAATGTTTCCGTTTCCCAAGAACGCCCAGCGCCTTCTCGGGTTATTCAGGTGGGAACATCGAACAAGCCGCACAGACGCCCCCACGACGGTTTGCTCTGGCTTTCGCCCATCGCCCAGCCACGCAAGCGACTTCTAGGAGAGGAGGACGTTGCGTACTCCGGCTGAAGCTTCACCCCGTTGTCAACCGTCGTGCTGCCTATCGCGTCCGCCTCCTGCAGTTCGATGCACGAGGATGCCTGTCGGAACAACCAGCGGCAGTGGCGATGCTTCTGGTTTCTGGCAAACCGCCTGGTACGGGGAAAGAAGGCGCCGGCTGGAGCGCCATCCAGCGAGACGTCAACGTCCAGCTCGAGACAACCGCGTCGGGCGAATCCAGCCTGCTTGTCTCGTCATCCAACACCATCCGCGGTTCAGCAGACGCCACTGGTCCCCGTCTACCTGCTGCCTTTGACGAGATGGCCTCCTTGGTGTCCGTCGTCGGGGAGAAGCAGGCTGGGCGGGCCGTCGTCAGAGCTGCTTTACGCTTGAAGCAAGAAGCGGAAAAGCAAGAACAGCACGACCACAACATCTCGGTCGAAAGTGTCGCTGGAATGTAAGCTTGAAGGAATATATAACATCCACATATTCCTTATGGCTTCTCCCTACCTCACTGCTGTTTCGCTGTTTTCTGATCACGTTTTCAAGGCTGCCTCTTTCCGGGAATGACATGGCACTCGGCACTTGTGTACCCTTAGACGCCGCCACTGCGCACGCCGCCTTCGTGGTTGGCTTCATGGTCGCCTAAGGTCCCTAGATAAAACAAGTTGTTTTATCTATGCACCATATCGTCGCCGAGGCAACATCAACTGTCCTGGCCGATTGCGGATGTCGTCCACTCAAGCCCCACGAGATCCAGCTGTGAGAAACCAGCTGTACTAGAGGAAGCGAGTGGCAAGCCGCTTCCACTAGTCCCTAGAATCGCGCCTTCGAGCCCTACGACGACGGCATCCTCGGCAAAGGCACAGGCGGCAGCCAAAAAGGACATCGCACCACGGCTCACTTGGCTACTCATTGACGCAGGAGACGAAGAACACTCCTGTCGGTGTTGGCACTAGAACTGCCATCGCTCGGCTTGTGTCGGAGTACCATCACGGGGCGTGGGAAAACAGTGTTTATTTTCCCTGCCTTCGAGAGTTTTGTTAAAATGCATGCTCATATTGGACAAAAAGTATTTTCATATATTATTCCAATCAACAAAATGTTAAAAAGTATAATGATACTTAATACTTGCAATGTAATACATTCATTAAGACTTTCAACGAACAGTGCTTACATGGCTACTCTGACAGTGGTGGTTTTATAACCTTCTTTTTATAGTGCAACGCGCTTCCATAGACACGATTCGGCATTTCGGCGTTTCGTGTCACAATTAACATCGCTGTACACAGTTTGTATTTATTAAAAGCGTGTGCGCCATGCATGTGTACAGCAAGGCGCAAGCTTATAGATGACTGTCGTGCGTTCGTGTCGCTCGGTTTGATAACAGGTCGCACGGCACCGCTATGCTGATTACTTTGTTTAGTGACTCCCCGATCCGTGCTGCGCGAAGAAAGGGGTCGGAGACAGAAAATGGAGATAACCTCTCCCGCCACGCGCGCCTGCCAGGGGGCGTATTACCTTAAAGTTCAATATCGTGGCTGTTTGGGCGTGTTGGTAAACATGAGTAAAACTTCAAGCACACAACCAGACGAGGATGGTGAAACAAGTCTGAGATACACGAAAGTGGCCTTCACCTGCCGGTGAGCCGACTCCTGAGTCGATTGATTGATTGAAAGTCCTTTATTAGAGAGTGGGAAGGCGCAGGTCCTCTGCGGGGATGAACGGGGCGTTGCCAGACTACAAAGTCGTTCACATGGTTAGGGTTTCCGGTCGTTTGAGCAATAGTCACTTGTGCTGATGCTGTGTGCTGTCAGAACCGTGGTTTATTAGTCCCCCTAAACCACTTTGATCAGGTCGCTCTGACTGCCATATGTGGCAAATAATAGCTGAGTGTTAGGATCAGTGAGCAGCGCTTCACGGTAATTCGTGCATTGTAAAGCCTGTATGGCCATTCTCCCTGTGTCGAACGCAGAACATTGTCGTATTAAATGATGAAGGTCTGCATGGGAGCGCAGCCCGCAGTGCGTGCACGTCACATTAGTAATGTTGGGTTGTCGCCATTTTGCTATTGAGTACGGTGAGTAGCTGAATTTACGAAAACATTATTGACGAATACCTGTTGAGAGCGTGAAAAGGGAGACTTGCTCGAAAAGAGGACAGGTGGGATAGCCTGTTGAAGACGCTGTTTACTTGAAGTACGCAGGCACGTGCACACATAGTGCATCGTGGCTACCGAGGTATCCATTTGGCTTAAGATCTCATACGGCTTCACCCTGTGGTGTGGGGGCAGAGAAAGATTGGCCGACCCACCTGCGCAAGCAGCAGCGCCGACGAGGAATCCAGCAGCAGCCACCGCCTATCGCGCTTGCTCCACCAGCCATAGTTGGTCTTGCAAGCTGGAGCTGGACAATGCTGTTTCCCAATGGTCTAGGATTAGGAAGGGCATGAAGGACGCGGGTTGTTTCGGGCGCTCACACTGAATCTAATAGTACATGCTGTCTTATACAGCTCTTACACACATAAATGTGCGCGCATTGCGTATGATGCTCCTTTGACGCAGCTGTCTACCAGCTGTTTCATTGGCATTACGTTCCGCTCTTCTCGCAGTTGGTTTTTTTTTTCACCATTGGCTTTTTTTCAAAACTGTTTTGGGTTCATACCCCTTTTCATTTATGTTTCATTGGTTCAAACCTGCGCTACCTGTGGTGGTGCGGGTTTCCCTCATTTTTATTTAGGTTGTTTTTATGGAACGAGGGGCACAAAAATGAATTTGGAAAGGCGCGCAGAAAGCGGACCCATTTCTCGCATGCTGGTTCGCCCGTCCAAGGTATAAGAAATTTAACGTCGACGAAATAAGCAGGCGCCAATGTTTGTGCAAATATAACTTCAATAACTTTTGGCATTGGCCGGGCTGAATAATCGGTGCTAATGCTGATGATCGTAGTGTAGGTGGGGGTGGAGGTGACGACGGCGGCGATTATGACAATTATGACGGTTACGATTATGTGCCATACGGCGATATGTCTACGCAAGGGTTATGAGAGTGCATTGGGGCTCATATATAATTAGACTTCACTTGAAAAACTATAAGAGTACAGAGATCCAATAATTCATACAAAAAATCACAGGGTTTAGCATGACTGATGTTGCCCAGCTCTTGCACCAGAATGGTCGCAGGCCGGTATAGGGGACCGGTAGACTTGAGAGAGCCCCGCCGAGCACAGCTTGTTGAGAAGAAAGTCATCGCAGCTTTTTGCTGGGGAGAGTCTGATCGTGGTCCCACCAGTCGGCGTGAGCATTGAAGTCGCCAAGAATAACAATGTCCCGGCAGGTCTTAAGTCTCAATCACACCGGCGACTTGAGGAGGTCGCGCGACCATTTGCTACTCGCGACCAAAAAGCGACCGATGTTCACACCGGCAAGCCCGGCTGACCGCGACCCGCAAGTCGCAATCCCGGAGATTATCGTTCTTAGCGAGAACTCTAGGAATCTACGCAGTTCGGGCGCGCACTTCGCTGGCACTGTGTAAATTTGTTTCGCGTTCCGGCAACAGCCATCGATTTTGATTCGAGTGAACAGGAAGACGTCGTCCCTGTGCTGATGTGCTCTGCTGTGGTGTCAGCTGTGGCAGCGCGGAAGCCTGCGCGCTGGTGGAGGCTTCCGCTAGCGCGGAGGCCTCCACATAACATAATTCTCCTGCGTCAATGAGTAGCCAAGTGAGCCGTGGTGCGATGTCCTTTTTGGCTGCCGCCTGTGCCTTTGCCGAGGATGCCGTCGTCGTAGGGCTCGAAGGCGCGATTCTAGGGACTAGTGGAAGCGGCTTGCCACCCGCTGGTGGGTGCGTCCGTGCCTCCGCTCGCATCTTCGCTGCCCGAACTTTGTGCGCATGACAGCGAGTATTATTGAAAGCAAGTTGTAATTTCTAGTTCGCGTTGCGGTGGGATTAGGTGCATAATATAAAAGCGAAGCTCTTCACCCGCTGTTCACCTTTGGGTAGCGTGCTCATCCAACGAACGGCAGCTTAAAAAAGGGGCTTGTGTTTGTTGTGCTTTCTTTTCTTGCTGTTTAGCTTCCAGCGAATGCGACCGCGTACATTCGACACGTTGCGGCAACTGCTGCGTCCCAGCGTCACAAGGAAAGACACCAATTACCGGCCTGTAGTCTGTATGGTGGCGTGGACATTGCACTTGGCGTGGTGGACGCCGGATAAAAACACATAACATCACTTTCGGCGCGGCGCTGATTGGTTGAGCAGCTTTGCGACCACGGTCGCGCGACTGAAAAATCGAGTCAGCGACTTGCCCAAAATAGTCGCATTTCGAGAAAAGCGACCATTTGCGACCAACTTGGTCGCACGACCACTGTCAGTCGCCGGTGTGAATGAGCCTTCAGTCGCCGCAAAGGACAGTGTGGCACCCAGGTGGTGGTACGCGGACTCCCTCGAGTTAGGTGGACAGTACAGACACCCGAGAAGAGTAGTCACCCTCGGTTGTAGTAGCTCAACGAACAACGCTTCCAGCTCCGGCTCGTCCAAGTCATCGCGGCCTACCGCATTAATGCGGACCGTGGTGACTGCCATCAACACCACCACCCCTTCCTCTAGCACGTCGGTCCCTCCGAAATACTGTGTATCGTGCAGCGTCGAAGAGTTCGCCGTCGTTCACGCCAGGGTCGAGCTAGGAGTCACTCAGCAACACCACTGGGTTGACTGGGAGTGACACCTTAATGGCGCGTAGACCATTTTCCAGCTTTTTTTTTTTTCGGCAATTCTTGCACCAGGCACGAATTGCTGCTTGATGGTTCCATGCGAGGGGGAGCGGACACTGACAGTGTAGAGTGGTTCCAAGCTGATAGTTCTACGCGAGGTGATGTCGGCTGGGCTGACAAGGCAGAATCACAAAGCAGGAGCGACGAGGTTGCCGGAGAAGCTGGAGCCGGGTCCTTGCCGTTTGGACGGTTCCTTGCCTAGAACAGGCTGTCATCGAGTGATGGTAATTGGCATGTGCGGTAATATTACTTCATTGCGTTAATTATGGCGATATGCAGGAACACGCAAGAAAATGTACAGAGCTCGCTAAGAACAGATCTTTACAAATTACGAACCCTACCCTCGGTTCTAACGCGATAGCGTTAAAGGCCCCGCGTCGCAGAAAATCCGGCGTCGTCTTCGGTGTAGGCCGGCGTCCACGGCCGAAGAATCATCCCGAACGACCCCGACCACGCAGGCCCTCCGAGTGGGGCAAAGGCGTTAGAGAACTTATTGAATTTCTCAAAGTCAAAATACCCCATAAAAATTGTAAGGCACGACTTCACCATGTGATAGCGTCGGATTGTAATTTGAATATACGAGAAAACATAATTCTGTTATGCGGAAACGCAAACACAAACCCCTTTTCCAGCGTTCCTACCATTCATACAGCGGCGCGCCCGGGCTGGTTCCTTCAAAAAAATCCAGACGGCGCTCGCCTCCTCGGCAGACGCGCATGGTGGTGAAGTTGGAGTAAAAAGAACGCTGCAGTTGCCGGAAAGCCTAGCATAACTTCACGCGCGCTCTGCTCTCTATACTGTGCATGCGCGAAAATAAAAAAAATGCATATAGGGACTTTTGTTTTTTGAAGATTCGCCTGTGTTTAGGTACTACCGTGGAGTTGCCGAGTTGCCGGTTTTGCTCTGTTCGTGGCTAGCGGAGCCAGAGGCTTTTTTTTTTTGGTGCAGTGAAAGTGCGACGATGCGAGCGTCCGCTCTTGCGCAAGCGGATACTGCTCTCTTTTGTGCCTCGGTGGCGCGGCGGAAGCCGCGGTGCCGGGCGCCGACGCGAAGCGGCGGTCGTTGGCGTGTTTCGGAGCGCAGCGTAGCAACACCCCAAATAAAGCCATACTGCTCCAGTCAGGTAGACTGCTCCCTCCCTGATAATAGACAGGTTTAGTTTAGCGTTTGCAAGCAAACGTAAACGCATTACGCACGTAAAAATAGCGTTGTCATCATTGCGCATGCTCTGAACGTTATTCGGTTTCTGTGATTTACGTGCGCTATGATAACGTACGTTATTTGGCGAGTTTAACGTTCGTAATGTTAACGGACGCTAAAGAAATAACGTTGTCCAAGATGGCATCATCACTGGCTCCCGCTTCAGCCTGAATTCTCGTGATGGTTGCGCTCGCACTCGCGTAGATCACCAGTAACTATAGAATGAGCTTTCGCTTTCTCTAAAATTGCTTGAAACGTTAGCTTTGAGCGCATAGCGCGCCTAATTTCTGAGATCGTGTGGCGATTCCGGCGACCGTAGGCTTAACAGCGACGCGTCCTCATACGTTGCCGCATAGCAACACCAGGATGGACGCTAATGGATTGTCTTGGGCGGGTTTGGCAAAACTCAAAGTCGCTGGCGGTGCCATGGTAAGGCGAGTTTCTTGGAAAACAGTCTACAAAATGGAGGCTGCACCGGCAGCAACAGGTGTGACACGCTTGCGCTTCACCGATAAAGACGATTTAGCTCTTCTCCGTGAAGTGAATGCTTCCAACCCGCTTCGAAATCCACCAAATGACAAGAGATTTCGAAAAACATGAAACTTGCGACGAAGAATTGTGTTCAGCGGAAGAACCCTGCGTTAGAGATGCAAGCTTCTGCTAGCGCATTTCTCCAAGAACGACCGAGCATGTCTTGGAAAGTAAGTTGGCAGCCTCGATTCTGCAGAATGTAAACACACACACACACACAAAAAAAACAACGTTACGGTGTCTAGATGGGTAGGTGTGCCGACCGGCCCGTCTGGAGTGCAGTTCACCGCTTCTCTGCGTCATGACGCAAAATTGGCGCTGCTGTCAGTATAACGGCTTCGCAGTGCGCGTCGTCTGCTACAGGTGGCAGACGGTGAGCAAAAAATAAACCCAGTATTGGAATAGTAGTATGTCGTCTGTTCGTGTCAGCTTGAAAGGTGAGTAGCTCCGAGTCTCTCACTGCTTGAAAGTTTTTAAGGTGTGTGAAATGTGGAACATCATTTTGTTCGACACACTTGAAATGACGCTGTAGTGGCGACAGAAGAAGTCTTGCAAGTCACACAGGCGGTTCGGGTAGGCCAGGCGACGCAAGCACATGCACAGGGCTTCCTGGGCAGACACTCTCCCTCCTTGACCACTTGTCACGTAGTCCGGCACTTGCAACGCTTTCATAAGAACAGGGAAGTCTTGTTTTTTAAACCGGAATTGGCGACGGAACGTGTGGTCTAGGATGGCATCAATGTTGAGGAGCCCATTCCTGGCTGCATACAACCTGAGTCTTGGTTTGCGCTCGCGCTAGCGCATCCTAATTGCTTTAATGTCGTGCCAGCTTAGGTAAGCCAAGCAAAAAGGCTCCCAAAGAACAGTTGAGCGTTCCATGAATTTGTGAACAGGAACAGGACGTGCGACGCAGAACCTGCTGCTTTGTCGTTTTCGGACGTTCTCGCGCACACCTAAATGCATTGGTCACTTCCTCCGCTACATGTGACTCGCTTGTAGCCAAGGCAGGAATTGATTGTTGATTTAGGCAAGAGATGACGCTACGTCCACTTACGTTTTATATTACGTTTACGTTCTCGAACGTTAAACTAAAAGTCCTTAAACACCCTAACGTCCCGTAAAGTGTTTGCGTTTAGCATATGTAAGTCGAGAAACGCTGAACTAAAACTGTCTAATGAGATTATATTTGGATCATCAAAACAGTGATGCATTTATTTAGGAATACCATCGATCCCTTAACAGCAGCCACAGTTGTGCCTAGTCACTACCAGCCCAGCGTGTTCTCTGTTCCAACGCCGGCGGCGGGAAGCCAGCATCGCGTAAACAAACCTCAAGTCTCGGAAGCCAACGTTGCGCTTGTAAAAGCCGTCGAAACCAATCACTGCATCTTCCATTTTAAGCATTAACGTATCCCCTTGCGACTATCAAGTTTTGATGGGCTACCGTTACGACGAAATGACTTACCTCAATCGTACCTTGATCGAACACGACTTCGCGCGCATGTTGCAGTGTGTTGCAGCCACTGGCTCCGCTAGGGACGAACAGAGCAAAACCAGCAACTCCTCAGTAGTGCCTAGACACAGGCGAATCCTCAAAGAACAAAAGTCCCTATGTGCATTTTTTTTTATTTTGCACGCATGCGCAGTATAGACCGCAGGGCGCGCGTGAAGTTCAGGTGGGAACCCTGACTAGAGTAACCTAGAATACTAGTACGGTGGCTGGAAGGGTGAGGTGAGAGCAACGGCGGCGGCGGAGTGTTGCAAGGAATCTTGACGGCAGCGGCGGCGCTGCAGTCGCCAGCAAGAACGCTCCCTGGGCGCGGAGGCACGGCGGTTGGTGCCGCGGGTTTCGAAGCGGGCGTTTTTGTTCGCAATTAGCGGTCTCATATTTGACATAACTAGCGTTAAGCTAATGCATAATGTACCTGGTTAGTAGAGGAGACAATACATGACTAGAAGCTATCCTCTGATGAGTGGTTAAGTGTTAAAAATGCATTCGCTTCGGGCACGTCACGGCTGCGGCACAAAGATTTGTCGTCTTGTCTCGATCGCACGCGTTCTACGTGCTTTCCCGAATCTTCAGGAGTGAAAAAAAATTATTTTAGCTAATGTGAAGAATATTATGCTAGTGGTCTGGGTAGAGAAAGCTGCACCTATTTCTAGGCTAGGTGTGAAGAGATCCTTAGGTCATATTACTGCGACGCACTGCATCTTGCTCGTCAAATTGGTTAATACCAATATATGATGATTTGGAAATCATTGCATATAAAAATTAAGTAAGCAAACTTATTTTAGTCACCACTGCGATGAATAAGAATGGTGGTGACCATGAGGAATACTCAAAAGGGCGATAGACAGCATTTGGTTATATGATTCAATATACATGGTGTCTCAACTATCATGCGCCAAAATTTAAAAATATGCAAATGCCACGTAGCTGGACAGAAACAAGGTAATATTGCTTGCCATCGCTTAGAGATACTGAGATTATTTTTTTGCATTCCACCTAATTACAGTCTTAATTATTCAACTTCTGAAATATTTTATTTCGATAAAAATCAAGTGTCAATGAGAAAATTGTAGAGCAACATGAAAAACTCCCGATACAGCTTTCTGTTGCTCAACACGTGCTACATAAAAGCGTTTTTCCTAGCGTAAAAGAAGCCCGCGAATAGACGTAAAATTGAAGCGAGACCTTGCATGTATTCGCGGGCTTATTTCACGCTCGGAAAAACTTTTATGTAGAACATGCATATTGAGCAACAGAAAGCTGTATCGGGAGTTTATCATGTTACTCTACAACTTTCTCATTGACACTTTTCATCTAATTACAATATCTGAGAAGTTGAATAATGACTAATTATGTAATTAGGCGGAATGCAAAGAATAATCTCAGTATCTCCAAGCGACGGCAAGCAACATTATCTTGGTACTGTCCCGCTGCCACGCTTTAAGTGCCTCATCGTCATCAGGCACGGAGAAAAGGGATGTATTTTTTTTCTGATTTTCTACCAGAAAATCAGAAAAAAAAACAGAAAGCCTGTTGTGCAGCCCTGCGCAAAACATTGCGTCTGTCGTTTATTGCGACTTGCCATTGCTTCTTACGGCATGGCAACGTGTAAAAATATTCTCACCACGAGGAGGCAAAACTGCGCAGCGTGAATGCGAACAGAAACGAGCGTGGGGCAAAAAAAATGTCGCAGTTTCGCCCGAAAGGCGAAGCATCAATTGCGATAGCAAATTAGTAGAGAGCTATTCGGAGTAGGGATAGTAGCTTTATCGGCTGCATAAACTTGGACACATTCGCTTACTAACTGAATTAACAAGCAAACATGAATAGATCACACTGAATGACCGCAAACAACGACTGTCAAAACGCTGGCAGCAAGCGCAGCCGCCGCAGCGGGCGAAGGTTCGCGCGGTCTATCGCTTCAACGGAAACTGAGCGGCGAATGCACAGCGCATACAAAGGTCAGAGCCGTGTGGAGATAAGAGACGGTGCGGGCGACCGCCACCGCCGGGCAAAGTGCAGAGGAGTTGTGCAGAGCAGATGCTGCCCCCCCCCCTCCCTCCCGCGCTGCTTCCCGATTTCTTGCTTTCGCGTGGGAGATTGAGTGGCCAGTTCCCCTTGCGCCCGGTTGCAAGATGAGCATTTGGTGAAGCAGCGCAGCGTCGCCCCGCCTCCCTCCCTCCCATACCCCCACGGCCTTTTGCGCGACGGTCACGTTTGCTTTCCGCCGTGCGTTCGCTCTCCGTGATAGCGCGCGTCCCCCGCGTGCTTTCTCTCGCGCACACGGCGCGCGGCGACGATTTTATCGCCCTTGGACTTTATACGGAACCTCACGGCGACGGCGACGGTGACGCCGACGGCAGAAATCCGGTTGGAGTATCCATATAATTGCTATCGCAATAAAAGAACCCAACAGAAGCATGCCAACCGAGCGCACTCGCTAGCTCCGGCAGCAGCCAAACTAAAGCGGAGGCATCTTTCCGTCGACGCGCGCGCCACCACTCGGCATCATGAATCACTGCAACACGCGCCGCACTCTCCGACTGCTGCGTTGCTCCCACCTCCCCCTTTTAACCACCGTAATACTGGGGTACGGTGGCGTAACTGGGGAGTGTCCGAAGCGCCGCGCGAATGCATGGCCCCGGCAGCATGGGAGGAGCGAGGACCTTTCTGGGAACTCCCGCGCCGCGGCGCAGCTGTACCGGACCCGTTAGGGTGACCCGTGGGCTTTCTCCTCTGCGGAAGCCGCGCCAAGGCGGCGGGCGTCTGCTACGAGCCTGATATTTTGGTTGCTATTAGCCAACATCTCGATAATTTGGGAAGTACCACGTCACCACAAGGTAATACCGCAGTGACTCACCGCACAGAGAACGCGTTTGCCGGCTGTGAATACAGGTGTTATGTCTATATCTTTCTAGCTCGCTTGGTCCGCGCTTACGCGGCTGTTTGAGTAACGCATTCAGCGCGCTTACTTCATTTAGTTATGCGTGGAATGAGCAACGTGAACGTGCTGCAGAAGAAGAAAAGCTGGAGATCGCGATGATAACCAGGAGAACGTAGCAGATATGGCTAGCTCATGCTAACGCTTTTACACCCTACCGTTTCCTTTCTTTTATTTCTTGCATTCGATTTGTTTTAAGACTGCCTCCCGCGCTCTACTGTTTCTTTATTAGGGAAGCGGAATGTGTCCGTCGACGGGGCTGCGGTACCAAAAATAAATACAAACTGCGTAACTCTCGCGTCTCATTCACTTTGTATATATATACCAAAGTATAGCGTGGAAAGGCACAAATGTGTGACTAAGGTGACTCAATCAATCAATCAATCAATAAAATTTTTATTATTTCACAAAAAGGTTTTGCAGATAGAGGTATACAGAAGGAGGTCCCATAGTAAAAACTGAATTGGGAGCTCCTGTTCATGGTTAACATAAAAGTTACAATGGCAAGAACGGTAGCTGAATGAGTGCAATTGCAAAAATGATAAATATATAAGTAAATAACGATATTAATAGACAACAGTGTATCGGCGGTAAGTAATATAGTGAAACTAGGTAGAACTAACATATAAGTGGAGGAAAAAGAAATGGAAAAAAAAGAAAAATTTTAAAAACAACTCAAGCAACATGTTGACGTACATAAGAACGCCAGGTCTAAAACGAAATCGGGTTATACAGTACACTATCTCACATATCTCACATATCACATAAAAAAAAATTTCCATTCATGGCAAAACCTATGGGCTTTCTGCAGTTTTATGACAAATGGTAATGTATTCCATGATGATATGGCTGAAAAGTTAACGGTCTGTTTGCCATAATTAGTACATACTTTGGGCAGAATGAAGTTATTATGAAGCGCGAAATGTGTTGGGTTGGTGTTCGTTAGAGATGACATAGGAAATAGCGACAATGTGATCTTGTCATTTATTAGTTTGAAAAGAAAAGTGGCAAGGTTGAACTTGACAAGGGCGGCAACGTCAAGAATGTTATTTTCTTGTTGTAACTGTTTAGCATTGGCGGTGTGTGGACTCGACGTGATTACTCTAATAGCCTGGTTCTGGATAGTTTGTAAGGGTTTTAGGTGAATAGTGTACGTGTTACCCCAGGAGGTTATGCAGTAATTAATGTGAGAGTATACAAACGCGAAATAGAGTGAGAGCAACACAGGTCGTGAAAAGAACGGACGTGACCTAATGAGAACTCGTATTCCATATAACTTTTTTATATGAGTTATATGGCGCTGAAATTTTAGGTTACAGTCAATAATAACACCCAAGTATGTGCATTCTTCACTTGCTGATAATAAATGGTTACCAATGGAAATGGGCGGAATGCATAGTGATGATTTATTTTGGGATGAGAAGAGAAGAAATTTAGTTTTAGTTGGATTAATGGTAAGTATATTCATTTTGCACCATCCTAACAAGTTATGAAGATCAGTATTAAGCCTGGTTACTACCGTTGACAGACATTCATCAGAATGAATAATTGTTGTGTCATCGGCATATAGCACTTGGATGATGTGAGGCAGTTAGGTATATCATTAATATATAGTAAAAAGAGTAACGGGCAGAAAATGGATCCTTGTGGTACACCTAAATTAGTCATTTTTGGTTTAGAATAAGCATCGGAAACACTAACAACCTTGTCACAGACCCCGTGAACGAGGCGCAGACGCCAGACCAAATTCCAAAGCCGACTTATCAGCTTCCGAAAACAATCCCACGAAAGCAAGGACAATTAAGAGTGGGCCCTCTGGTGCGCCAGCAAACGCCGGTTGCTGTCCAAAGACCGAGTCAGAGCCCAGAGTTCACAAAACACAACAAAATATATTCTTCATACAAGGCAGTTACACACACACACACACTTGCACACTTAGGCTAGGCACAACACAATACAAATCAGATGGGTATTCACAAAACACAGGAAAATAATTAACGACAATCACTAAGAGTCCAACACGTAAAGTACAAAATAAAAAGGAACACTAAGTGTCCAATCGTATTCACCAGTGTTGGTCTTGAAGTCGGACGATCTCGGTGTGACTCGGGGCTAATCTCGAAGAAAGAACTTCTTCCGGAAATGCAGACGCTCGATGAACCCGTCGACTAGCTTGCCGGAAAATCCCCTTCTTCCGCAGACGCTCGGTCTTCACGTTACATCACTTCACCGGGGCGGACTGAACTCTCGAACTCCCGAATTCCACCCTCTGATTCTCGCACGGCGGTTATATAGCTTCCACAGGCGTTTTCGAACTTTCCTATGGGTGTCGTGATCTCGTAGCATGGCCAAAGCTTGGAAAGCTTTGAGTCTCTTCTCGTACCTTCGACCGCCGCTGTCGGAGCATTCTCGAGGGGGGATCGATGACTCATCCTGTTGGTGTATGCTCAAGCGGTAGTAATGTCTGTCGACTCGCCGAGTGAGAAGGTGTCTCGGCGCGCGCGTGTGCTCTCTCTCTCTCCGGTTAACGTCGCTTCGTCGAGGCTCTCCTAGACGTTTCGGCGCCGTTGTTAGCGTTGTTGTTTGAGGCGTATGCGCTCTCCCCCTCTGTTGAAGTTGCCGCGAGGCCGGCGTGTTCTTTCGCTGGCTTGCGTGACACGCGGCGCGCGCTTGGATTACGCGCTCTTTTGTGACACTGCCCCCCCCCCCCCCCACTTTAAGAATATTATGCAATAATATTCAAGAAAACACAAAAGAAGCGCGCACAAGAGTCCACTACGCACGAGTCCTTAGGTCCATAATCAGTCCACCACAATTCACCACGTCACTCGCGATACATCGAATATACACACAATTCGCACAGGTACACTTGAACTACACAATAACACATATCTCGCGTAACAATTTCACTTGTACTATACAAAACAGATATCTCGCGTAACAAGGCAAACATATGAAATTAACATATGCAAGAAGTATACAAAACTATGACAGGGTAATTTATAGCACACAAGCAAACACTATGTCCATGATGCATAAATAAATAAATAAACACTACACTCATCAAACACTTTGCACCACGCACTAATCGTTAACGGTTCTTAAATTTAAATTTTCTGTCCTTGGGTTTTCGCTGGTGGTGTTTCGCGTGGTTATGAGTCCCGGTCGGTTTGTTTTCGGAATCGGGCGTGGAAGGGAGCGTCCCAACATTTACACCAAACTTGTTTTCGATAAAAAGTTATTCTCAGAAGCAGTATCTCATATAGACTGGTCGTTCGTCTTTGACACCAACGATGCACAGGTAGCCTTCTCGCGACTTCTAACAAAGTTTTTATCGCACTATCATTCCTACTCTCAGATACACTAATGCAAAAAGAAAGTGGCGTCACCTCAAAACCCATGGCTCACCGATGGTCTGTTAAAAGCCATGCGCACACGAGAAAACCTTTATAAAAAACAAAAAGACAACCATTCAATATAAATCTGCGTGCGCGGTAGAAGAAATTCTGCAACTCACTTTCTGCTCGGCTTAAAAAAGCGAAAACCATATATTATGAACAAAAAATACTTAAATGCGGTTCTGATGTAAAGAAAAAATGGCAAATAGTGAACTCATCTTTGAATCGGAGACAGAGAGCTGATAACATAGCCAAAATATATCCCACGATGGCAATACTTATTTAGAGCCACTTAAGATTGCGGTTGCTTTCAGCGATTCTTTGTTTCCTAATATCTCTACTCAAGCAAAACAGAACTTATATTCACCGAAGCGCCTTGCGCAATCATTTTATATGTTTCCAACCACTCCTGATGAGGTGGTATCGGTAATTAACAATTTAAAAATAACAAGTGCTGGGCTGGATAAGATTTATCCTGGTTATGTTAAATTAATTTCCAAATCAATATCGTTTGTTCTATCTGAAATTATTAACCTCATGTTTAAAACAGGCACTTTTCCTCGCGAGCTTAAACGTGGTAGCGTTACTCCGGTTTTTAAGAAAGGTGATCGATCATTACCATCTAACAATAGGCCTATCTGTGTTTTACCATTCTTTAGCAAGGTCATCGAGAAAATAATCGAAAAGCGATTAATAAAATACTTAAACAAATTTAATATTCTTTCACCGGACCGATTTGGATTTCGCTCCGGTTACTCTACTGACCTAGCGATTGTATCCCTCACTGACCAACTAAAGAAAGCCATTGATGACGGTAAACTTGCAGGATCTTTATTTGTACACTGTTAAAAGCCATGCGCACACGAGAAAATCTTTATAAAAAAACAAAAAGACAACCATTCAATATAAACACTCCCCTCATAGGTTATGAGTTATGACATTAGTAACTTGACATACTTGCATTCACGTCACGATTAACGATAACAATATGACGTGTGGTGCCAACCCGCATTCTTCGGCCAGAAATCCCTCTGATGGTGTGAGTGTGACGAGAAGAACGTGTTGAATGCCAATCTTGATCTCAACGTGTCGAACTTACCCATATATCACGAATAACTGAGAGAACAGGTAAAGGGTAATATCAGCAATGATGATTTCTGGGGTTTTACATGCAACAATCACAATATGGCTATGACAGACGGCGTAGTGGAGGGCTCCGGTAATTTCGATCACCTGGAATTCTTTAACGAGCACCTAAATCTAAATCGATGTACTCGGGTGTTTTATGCATTTCGCCTCCATCGAAATGTAAGCCGCCGAGGCCGGGAATCGAGCCCGTGTCCTGGAGCTGAGCCGTCCAACCTACGAAAGCCACTAAGCTAGCACGACGTGTGGATAAAGGGTACGCGATAAATGCACGCGGCAAAAAAAAGCAAACAAGACAAACCAAAATAAATGAAACGCTAACAGTGCAACATTGTGTACGTATGTCTCATTCCATAATTGCGAGCGAACGGCAGAAAGCGAACGTGATGCATTACGGATGTGTGACTCGTCTTTCGCATTCCTGTGTAGCAAGAGCGCGAACACTGAGCGAATTCTACCATGAAAGTAACTTTGGAATATTTATTGCATATGCTGGCTGGTTCGTACACAGCAAATATACTTACTGATCAATAATTACGTACTTGTAGTTATGTAATGAGAGAGGCAACTAATCACCAGAACACAAACTTTTCATGTCTTACAGTTATTCAAGGTAACTATTTTAGGGATATATAGAATCAATAGCGATATTTTTAGTGCAGCAAAGACAGTAATTTTCGAGACGATTTTCCACTCAATACAATGCAAGCACAAACATCGTCACCCGCCATGAATGCTTGTTAGTTTACGTAAAAATCACACGTTAAGCTATAACCATGATATCATGAGAAGTTACATGTTGGCAATTTCACAGAGGATTCACGGATTATTAAAACAAGGCTATTGCAGCAATAATTTTACTTAACAAATGAGTAAATGCCTAGGCCACTAGTAGCTATCTATTCATTTCTTTGTAAAAATATATGTATTCGTTTACCCATGTTTTATGTTTGTTTACCTATTGACTGGAATGGCTTTTCTTTCAAATGTCTGAATATGAAACAAGCTTGGCTCACGGTGAACTTAAGCTACATCGTGCGCGAAGTTAGTATTAAAGAGAGAGCGTACAGCAAGAATTGTTATTGCACCCTATCTCTGAAGCGAAATAAGCCAGCAATGTTGCGGCGTGAGGGCCGTCTCCGCTCTTTCTCTTGTTTCCCTTACACCTTCACACTATCCTCTGTTCATAATAAAGTATTGTGGAAGCTAAAAAATTGTCGAATAAGTGCATATGCATATGGCTGTAAACCACTATTGACCGTGAGTGAAAAGCGCGTAGTGGTGAGCAAAGCGGTCACTGCAGGCACGCAAGTATTTCACTTGACTGCGCGAGTAATTTGCTTTTTTCGTTACTCTTATTCTTGCAAGTATGGTTCTATTGCCCGCGTACCCAGCGAATACTGTTTTTTACGTTCTTTCCTTGCGCGGGTTCATTTAGCGCGTTTCTACGCACGCACAGGTACCGCATCACCATTCCCGAACTCTAGCACCGGAGCTAGGCCGCGCTAATGAGTTAGTTTTTGCATTCTCTTGTTGCCCAAGCACAAAGACAACGCTCAAAGATGGCTAATCTCCATGCAGCACCTCACTGCTGAAGTTAAATAGACTTTAAGTGTTTTGCGTGGAAACTGAACGCAAAAAAACTACAGCGCGTAGCCGACTCCTCTCGATTTCCGCGCAGTGTTGCCAGGTTTGGCCATATGTAGCCAAATTGGGCTACCGAAAAAAATGTTTGGCGTCTACTTGGACGATTTGGCTATGTGCCTATATTTGGGCTACTAAAAATCTGCGACTTGGCTTTGTTTGGGCTATAAGGGGCGCCCTAACCCACGCTCCAGAGGTGGCTCTGATCGAGTAGAAAGAAACCGCCAAGGCTATGTTTTAGCTGGCTGAGCCGGCAGTGCGGCTATGCCTGTCTGCGTGCGCGAAATGCACCACTTCCGCCCCCCCCCCCCTCCCTTCTCTGCGCTGTAGTCTGAGCCGGTGGATTTGACATTTGATGCACTTAAAATTATGTCCCGCTTCATCGTCAGATACCCGATCGCCGGCCATCGGGATGAGCCTGGGAGTAGTGTTTTTTTAATAGAGCACTGTACTGGCATGGGCATGCTCAGGAAGGGAGTGCAGCAAAATAGGGTCGGGCAATCGTGGCGCCGACATGAAAGCTGGCAAGTACGGGTGGAAGACACGCTCCAGCGTATTCACATTTCTCCATGTGTCTCTCTGCTCCACGTTTTTCACGCTAAGCTTTACTGCCATTTTCCTTTTCTTGCGAGATGGATTTTTGTTCGTGCTTACATTCGTGATTCATTTCGATAGGTTGGGCTTAAGATCGGATCCTCCTTGGAGAGGAGAATTGAGCTATGGGGAAGTGGGCCAAATATGCGAGAAAGTATAAAAAATAATGGGAGCAAGACCCCGAGCTCCAAGGCGGGCCCTGGTGCTTTTACTTATAGGTGGTTTGTCCGTAACGTCATAGATGCAGGTACTCATTGTGCTAATATCGAAACATGTTTGCCACGATGACATCAGTGCACCACGTCACGTGAACATCACCCACCGTGTTAGCTTAACAGGTATCAAACCATGACGCGGGTTTGATACCCGGCCATGGTGGCCGCATTTCGATAGAGGCGTAATGCAGGAACACCCGTGTACATAGATTTCGGTGCACGCTAAAGAACCCCAGATGGTCAAAATTAATCCAGAGTCTCCCACTGCGTCATGCCTCCAAATCGTATCGAGGTTTTGGCACGTAAACCCCAGCAATTAATATTATTAGCACATCAACATAGTTTGCTTTTTGACAGTAACCGGTTTTCACAGGATTACCACTGTTATCAATTTGTCGTTTACCTTGGCTCTTTGTGCGCCGTCGCGGCTTTTACCATTTCGAGCGAGTTGGCTTCGGGACGTGCTCGTCGCCGAAAACGACTGCGCGCTTCTTACACTGGTGTGCCGTTTTGCGCAGTAATCTTTTAAAGCTTCGCTTACACCGATTCAGACAGCGAGTGGCATCTGTTGTCGGACAGTTGTCTTTAACGCTTGTTCTAGGCGTGCTAGAGACCTGAAATGGCGGCCAGGTTGATGTAAATGGGCGCTATATAGAGTGTGTACCAGCTAATCCAGGCCAAGCTAACTAAAAATAAAAATAAACGAGAAAGCAAGATTGGACGATCAGACACACAACGCCAGATATCATAGCGCGAAAGACTCGTTCTGCATGGCTCATAAAAAGAGGCCATGGGCGCGTCGCCGTCGCAGACCGCTAAACACAGAATTCGTAGTTAATATTACTCTATAATACTCAACATAATAACTTGGTACTATCTGTCATAAGATAAAAGCACTGTGGTTTCGCCCTCTGCAGCGATTCGCTGGAACTTGAGAGCTTCCGGGGCCAACCAAAAGAGTAATCTGTGTGCCAGCATGATGTCGCTGTTGAGGTCAAGGGTCGACTGCCACTGCGGCAAGGACGTTTTGTTGCGACGGGTGTTGCAAAAATGGACTGCCGTAGTCGAATGTGAAAATGTTTCCACGGATAAAACTGCAAATAAAAATGGCTATATTTGGCTACAAAATGTTTTTGCTCTTTTTTGTGTTTGGCTACATTTGGGCTACAATAGCTCTAGCTTTGGGCTACGCCGCTTCGTCGGACCTGGCAACACTGTTTCCGCGCCTTCGCGAGTGCGAAAAGCCCACGGGTCCAGAGCAGCAGCGGCGCGACGCGGCAGTTCCCAGAAACCGGCCCTCGCCGGAGCCGGCGCTTTGGACAATCCCCTATTATTCTAGGTCATTCCTCAGGACCTAAAATAAAGTTCATTGCCTGCCTGCCTACTCTACCCTGACGAGCAGTCAGGCATCTTCGTATGGTGTCGCGTTCCACTCTTAAAAGCGAAGCTTAAGCGTCCTCCAATTTTTTTAACTGATTCACGCGTCCTTGCACGCATCCTTCAACGTGTGTTACGACGTTAGATGCTCGTCCCTTAGGCTTTACGATGTTGTAAGTGACCGAGGTTGACGGCCCATGGCCAGTAGGAGATCAGGCAGGGAAGAAGACGTTGCTTTCGCAAAATCTTGAACTATTCATTTACATGACTTAAAGAATGAGATGACAGAAGAGAGCTTAGAGTGAACATAGCGGGCCCGCTTAAGTAGCCCCGATGTGAGAGGTCGTCATCGGAAATCTCGCGACTGATGGTTTTGGCAAACTCACATGACATGCGCAGTTGCCTTCCTTCTGATTGCCAGCCGAGTCACGTGACGGAGGCAACTCTCGTTTTGCACATAGGCCTGTTAGCCACGTGATAAAGCTTCTTTGCCGGTGAGGAGGTCGTTCCTTTGCTCCATGTGGGGTACATCGTCTTTGGGCGACGAGCTTTGTTTCTCCACTGTACTGAATTCTTCCGGACGCACGGAAATATTTTCAACGTCCCCACAAATTGGAGGGGGGGGGGGGCAATTGATGCCGCTGGCGCATAACGTGACCGCATTCCACTGTACTTAAATTTGGGGTGGGTTCTTGGTCTCGAAGCTACAGTCCACGACAGAGCACAAACACACTCCATTCGTTGATGGACGAGAGGTATACGTTCTCCGTCGCGGCACCTCAACTAACACTCAAAGCATTATTTTGTCCTCAGCCGGAAATCCTTCCTTTTTGTACGACGCGACACTCAATAGATCTTCCACTTCAGGGCGCAGCAGATGACGTCAGCGTTCCACCACCACGCCATACACACAATATTCTGGACATTAGCTTCTCGTCGGCGGCCGAAGCCTTTTCTCTCAAGCCACCCAAAACACAATAGAGATCCACATTGTAGAAATCCACCCTACATTTGAAGTCGCCAGGCAAGCGCCATGCCACGCTCAAATATGCCCGTCAAAAGTCACCCGCAACACTTAAATGAGTTTTGCGGAAGTGGCGAATTCTGTAACAGTGTCCAATCAACAAGCTATTGCGTTTTTCTGCTGTCGGGCGTCACGGACCTGCCTGGCCTGGCTCACCGGAGTTCCTTCACTCAAAAACTAAATGGTAACTGTGTTGTAATCCATAGATCAGAGTTTCCTCCAACCCTTTCCGCTGAGTTCTACGTTACTGGCGAAGCTCGTTTAGCCTTCCTTGAACGTCGTCGAGGGTGGCGATGTGGGTTTGTTGGTCTGTCATCATGGAATGGTGATTTGGAAGCGCATAAAAAGCACGGACACGAGAAGAAAGGAAGACGAAGAAAAGCGCTAACTTTCAACAACGGTCCCGGAAATAAATTTCGTTGTTGAAAGTTAGCGCTTGTCTTCGTCTTCGTTTCTTCTCGTGTCCGCGTTTTTTATGCGCTTCCAAATTACCAATCCTTGAACGCGTTGGCGGTCTGCTGTTATCTTCTCACTGACCAATTAGAGGTGACATTGTCGCTGCGCTTATATCATCATCCGCAATTGTGCTTGTTGTCCCGTGACGTTCCGTGTCACGGACGACGACCGACTCTGTCGCTGCAGCCGCAATCCCGGTAACTTGCTGTCGCCAGTAATACTGTTCACTTGGTTTAAAACATCCAAAGTTTACTGTCTTCTTGCATAAGATAACTTGGCCAGTCAGTTCGTTCCGATCAGTATGCAGTCCCGCTTTTAGCGCAAGTCGTCATAATGAACAGCACTCACTCAGATTCACTCACAAAATATATATTCTAGCTTACAGCTCACTCAAACTCAGGCTCATAAAAATCAGGCTAAGCAGGGCTCGCTCCGACAGACTCTCACAAAAATAAGCCTAACATCAGCCACTCTGACTAAAACTCTCCAGAAATCAGACTCAGCCAGGCTCATTCGGTCTCGGACTTATCATAAAGAGATTCAAGAAGGCTTGCGCATATCTTTCAGCTAACGGACATGGACTCACTCTCCCAGGCCCACTATAATTCACAAAATCACCAACTCTCGGAATAAGGGCTCCAGACTCAACACGACTTACAGAATCAACGACTCCCGCCGGTTAGGGCCATCGGGGTTCAAACTCACTCAGACTTAATTTCATCAGATTCGCAGGCACATAACGTACCCTGCGTTGTGATATTATGTTTCACGATTCCCGTACATCATATGAACGTCTCCATCTCTCGGGGATTGCGGAAGTATGCGAAGGCTGGATGGTGAATATTATACAAAAAGAATCGCACCTTCAGCCTAAAACTGGAGCATTGATAGCGACAGCAAAGTATTACACAATTACACGAAGTGAGGTTAGTAGTCATTTAGGCAGTCAAAGTTGCCGTAATCATTCTCTTACTAAACAACAGACATGAAGCCCAGGGCGCCCATAGAAACATGCATGGAGATCTCTCTCGAAGACCGCCAGCACTCGCTGTAACAAAGCTATCCTGATAAGGACCTCCATGGCATTCTGGTGCGCGCGGGCTTATTCCAAAGCGAACGTTTCGTGCGGCCGCTCTCTTCAACATTTCAATATGCCACGTCTACAAATATCAGATTGCATGGCTTCTAAGACTACGAACGCAAGAAAACAGTGCGCAAAAACTACCAGCCACCTTGGCTCTCCCTTGCATGCTTGCCCTATGCCCTGGCACCCGCACCACTTGACGTCCAACCTACCGTGCGCGGGCCGGATGCGCGGGCAGCCCACGGCCGTGGTATGAGACGAGACGCGCGCTCTTCTCCTCGGCCGTAGGGCAGCGTTGTGCAGCGCGGGCTCGATCTTGTGACCTTCAACATTGGACGCGCGGGAAGACTGCGCGCATCAAGCCACCGTTCTTATCTGCTCGCCCTCTCACCCCTAGCGCATCGGCGCACGGGTCCCCCATTGTACTCGCGCTTAGAATTGATACGGGACAGCACAGCTACAACAAAGGCGGAAATGCGCCTGTAATTCCCGTATCATGGTTATTGCAATGAAAGGATAAAAGGCTGTAATAGTCAGTGATGACTACATCAAGATAATTTCATGAGGCGTTCCTGAAAGGTCAAACGACGGGCCTAAATACAGAATGATTATTTCGATTGGTGATAGAGGAAGACATCAAATACATGCGATTTCGCAAGCCAGAAAGCGACAGAAGTGTCCATGCGTCGTCCGTGAGACTGGCTCAGTCGGCGTTGTTTCCTTCCCGGTCTCCTCTCGGCAAACTGCAATTTATAAAAGTACTCACAGAAACATTTTTGTCTCTTTGTTATTGCTTTACTGGAAAACCATCGACCCTGCAGTAATTGCACTACGGAGCCTCGGTTCCTTTAGATAGCAACAACGTATTAGTTACGCTGCATTTTAATACGATCAGTTCAAAACGAGCTCCGAGGGCAGGACGGCTTCAGGCGTAAGAAAGGAAGCTCATCATGTCATCTAAACCTGTTTTGGCGGTTTCGTGGCACCTGATACTGTTTACGCGTTCACGCACTGTGACTATGGTACCAAAATCTGTGTCCGTTCAGCACTCGACGAGACAAGAAGGGGAAGCGCGCCTGCTGTTTCCAAGAGAGGCGAACAATCGGAAGATCCTTTATGGCAGCTTTTGGCGACTCGCTGATTGCATGGCCTTCAACTACGCATCGGGCCGACGGGCAGACTCCAGTATCGTTGGTAATACCACGTAGCTTCCGCTTTCGGCGATGTGAGGAGTCTCCTTTTCACGTCCGAAGCCGCTTCTCGTCCGACACGTCCGACATGCAAAGGTACTGTAATTAATTATTTGTGGTGCTCTCCAGATACAACCACCTAAAAAAGCAAAAAAAAAAGAACAGGAAAAAATCGGGACGCCATACTTTTGTGCCAGTACTGACACAGAGGTATATCACCCTAATTCTTCAACTCATTTTATTTTCCACCTCTATGAAGTGAAGTCATTATTCTGCCGGGAAATAAATACCACATGACATCATTCCACTCAGAATATGGGTTAACGGATTTGAAATTTCGTGCGCAACGGCCTTCATTGGGAAGGCTTCAATGTCATGTTCGTCGGCTGCTGATTTGTTTTCAGGAGAATGCAGAATATAGTCATCAAGAGAGAATATAGCGAAATTGCGGCAGAACCCATCTCAAGATGACTGTCGTCGGTAATGCGTTACCATTGAATCAATATAGCAACACAACGTCTTGCCACCGTCGAAACAAGTTACGTATGTGGCGTGTACTGCGGCGGGACTCCTCTTTCGCGCTCCCGAAGAAACCTTGGCGCCATCTAGCGCCACCCCCACGAAGCCTGCGCGTTGCCTCTGAAATGCATGGCGCACCGCTGCATGCGAACGCTGAGAAACGCGTCATGCGGCAATCGGGCTCCTCTCTCGCGCTTCTTTCTGGTCACAGAGTGGCACTCTGCGTCAACTGGTGACACTTCCGAGAGGTCCGCGCGTGTCTTCCGAGACGAGAATCGTGGCGCGCCAGTGCTTGCGAAAGCTGAGAATTGTTCTCCCAGTTGCCGCACACTCAATGACACATGCTCAGTGATGACCCAAGGCGACGAGAGGTTCTCTGAAGAGCGGCACATACCCCGTGCATTTGTGACGCAGCCTGCTAATGTGTGTGACTTGGGTTTGATAGCGCTCAACATCGCATCATCCATTCAGGTGATCTATTGCGTCACTGTAGTGCGGCACCTGTCCGGTGGCACACGACTAGTTACCCAAGTTGGCGTCAAAGACGTTCATTCAAGAGCAGCAAAAACCTACTAACACGTACCCAGCGACCCGAGTTCGCATCAGAGAGGTTCATTGGAAACCAGCACAGAGCGAGTGGCACATGCTCGCTCAGTACTCCAAGTCGGTGCCTAACCGGTCCCGCATCTAATATAGGGACCGGCCCAGGACGGCGTCAAAGTTTCATTAAAGACAGGCAGATTTGCACATATTCAAGAGCGACATGTTGATGCCATGTTTGGTTCGAACCCTGTTACTTCAACAGAGAGTCCCCGATGGCTAACCATTCACCACCCAGTTACCCAGGAAGGCGGGAAAATTGTTAGATGCACACATAGAAGAATACCTTCACGCATAGATGCCTAAATACAGACCTACATACATGCATACACACATACATACATACATACATACATACATACATACATACATACATACATACATACATACATACATACATACATACATACATACATACATACATACATGCATACATACATACGTACATACACACATACACACATGCATACGTACACCCGTGAGCAAAACTATACGGTCCACGGGAGCGCGTGTCAAACTAAAGTCCCTATATAAGAAAACCGCCAACCGCCATCCTTTGATAAACGCCGCTTCTCTCTCTCCTGTATCTCCGATTGGACGATGATAGCGCGCGCTTTTCACCTTCTTTATGTTTTCTTTTTTTCCGCCTCAGATCCATGTTGAAAGTCCTTTGCGCAGCCGCAGTCGCCGGCGGCGGCGGCGGCGCGCACCCCGCCTGAAAGCTTCAACGTGGACTTTCTAGGTGCGCCACCGTCGACTTGGATTTCGCAAGCAAAAAGTAAAGAAAAAAAAGCAAGGGCTTTAGGAGAGGAGGCGGCGGAGGAAAGAGTAGATGGCGGTACTTTTCTAATATAGGGATTTTATGTCAAACTCCATCGACGCGCCGTCTACCGACGCGGCACCTGCTGTCGAGCGGGCCGCTAGAGCAGCGGTGCGCATGCGCGTCCCATCATATCTCCTAGCCTGACATTTAGCTTTGCCTGAGGTGGTTACCGTGCGCGTCGACTAAATGTGAACTGGGTGTCGCTGCCTCTGCTCCGTCGCATCTCCGCCGCTGTTTTAGGCAGTGGTGTGGCTGGGCTGGCTCGCGCGCGCGCCACGCTTTGCTTTTTTTTTTTTTTGTCTTCTTTCTGGCTATCGCGCGACGCACTGCCTTCTCTGACGCCTCTCGATGACTCGCGCAAAATGCCTCGTTTCTTTCAGCGGCGTTCTATTAACTGTTGCCGCCTATGGAAAACTGACAGCGTACTGAAACCATGCATGTACACAGTTTTGCAAATTACAATTCCTGAATATAACAGTAGCACATTGGGTTGTCCCGAGTGCCCTAAAGGGCAGAATTTGTCGTTTGTCTCATCCGCCAGTAACGCAACCTATCGTATTCGCAAGGGGGCAACTGTAATTTAAACTTCATAGCAGCGTGCAGCGCACACCAGCACCTGATCTTCTCGCGCACGTGGCAGCGTTGCCGCGCCTGTCTATATAGTGACTCCCTCGCGTGCGTTTCTTGTTGAAGAGTTTGAGAAACTAAAAGCTGTACGGTGCCCCAAACTTCGTAATCTTTGAGCATTCTGCTGCTTCGCGGAGCATAATTGTGTCTGCTACTCAGTCCAACTCCATGCATTTACGGCACAAGAAACACCGATTTCAAAACCGTACTTCCATAGGTGGCAACAAACACTGGAACCGTTTCAGGTAATAAAACGCCACCGAAAGAAACGAGCATTTTGCGCGAGTCATCGAGAGGCGTCAGAGAAGGCAGTGCGTCGCGCGATAACCAGAAAGAAGAAGACAGAAAAAAAAAAGCAAGGCGCGGAGCGCGCGCGAGCCAGCCCAGCCGCACCGCTGCCTAAAACAGCGGCGGAGATGCGACGGAGCAGAGGCAACGACCTCCAGTTGACATTTAGTCGACGTGCACCGTAACCACCTCAGGCAAAGCTACATGTCAGGCCAGGATATATGATGGGACGCGCATGCGCACCGCTGCTCTAGTGGCCCTCTCCACAGCAGGCGCCGCGTTGCTAGACGGCGCGTCGATGCAGTTTGACACGCGCTCCTGTGGTACGTATACTTTTGCTCACGGGTGTACATACATACGCACATACATACATACATACATACATACATACGTACATACATACGCACACACATACATACATACATACATACATACATACATACATACATACATACATACATACATACGTACATACATACGTACATACATATACACATACATACATACATACATACATACAAATACATGCATACATACGTACATACATACATAATATACACATACATGCATACATATACACATACATACATACATACATATACATACATACGTACATATACACACATATATACACATACATGCATACATACATACAGGAAAATTATAACTGCGCTAAAACGAGACATGAGAACGAGGTGGACGAGGTGGAAATGTCTTACCCACTAGCCCCCATCAAACGCTTCTCGAATACATACATACATAAATACATACATACGTACATACATACATACGTACATACATACACACACACATACATACATACATACATACATACATATATACATACATACATACATACATACATACATACACACCCGCCGCGGTTGCTCAGTCAGCTAAGGCGTTGCGCTGCTGAGCACGAGATCGCGAGATCGAATCCCGGCCGTGGCGGCCGCATTTCGATGGAGGCGAAATGCAAAAACGCCCGTGTGCTTGCGTTGTAGTGCACGTTAAAGAACCCCAGGTGGTCAAAATTAATCCGGAGCCCTCCACTACGGCGTGCCTCATAATCAGAACTGGTTTTGGCACGTAAAACCCCAGAAAGAAGAACATACATACATACATACATACATACAGGAAAATTATAACTGCGCTAAAACGAGACATGAGAACGAGGTGGACGAGGTGGAAATGTCTTACCCACTAGCCCCCATCAAACGCTTCTCGAATACATACGTACATACATACATACATACAGGAAAATTATAACTGCGCTAAAACGAGACATGAGAACGAGGTGGAAATGTCTTACCCACTAGCCCCCATCATACGCTTCTCGAATACATACATACGTACATACATACATACGTACATATACACACATATATACACATACATGCATACATACATACAGGAAAATTATAACTGCGCTAAAACGAGACATGAGAACGAGGGGGACGAGGTGGAAATGTCTTACCCACTAGCCCCCATCAAACGCTTCTCGAATACATACATACATACATACGTACATACAGGAAAATTATAACTGCGCTAAAACGAGACATGAGAACGAGGTGGACGAGGTGGAAATGTCTTACCCACTAGCCGCCATCAAACGCTTCTCGAATACATACATACATACATACGTACATACGTACAGGAAAATTATAACTGCGCTAAAACGAGACATGAGAACGAGGTGGACGAGGTGGAAATGTCTTACCCACTAGCCCCCATCAAACACTTCTCGAATACATACATACATAAATACATACATACGTACATACATACATACATACAGGAAAATTATAACTGCGCTAAAACGAGACATGAGAACGAGGGGGACGAGGTGGAAATGTCTTACCCACTAGCCCCCATCAAACGCTTCTCGAATACATACATACATACATACGTACATACAGGAAAATTATAACTGCGCTAAAACGAGACATGAGAACGAGGTGGACGAGGTGGAAATGTCTTACCCACTAGCCGCCATCAAACGCTTCTCGAATACATACATACATACATACGTACATACGTACAGGAAAATTATAACTGCGCTAAAACGAGACATGAGAACGAGGTGGACGAGGTGGAAATGTCTTACCCACTAGCCCCCATCAAACGCTTCTCGAATACATACATACATACATACATACATACGTACATACATACGTACATACATACATACATACATACATACAAGCACAGCCCCTGGGAAATGCATGAAGTACCAACGCAATAAAAGTTGGAACGAGGAGTTGTGTGCTCTCGGTCTGGTTCTTTCGCGTCGGCTAAAGCTTCTACAAGGTTCATCGAACACTGGCAAGTACCCAGTGTCACATACCTATGTTACCCAAGTAAGTTCGACGTCTTGTTTCGAACCGAGTTCCCTCAGCACGGCAGCACAATGCATTATCCAATAAACATGAACTACCAAGTGGCCCAAGTTGGCGGCAAAACGGTTGGAGACTCAGACAGACCGGCTGAAAGTCACGGGAACGTGTGCAAGTATTCTAAGAATGCCAACTGCATTAAAAGGAAGAGATATAGAGGCAAAGGTTCGTGAATTAAACGCGATGTGGGCCTTCGATTCCGGTATGTGAGAGCAAGGAAGGAATGGCGCTTGCGTGCAGTACGTAGTCGAGGAAAATGGAGAGTGTGCCCATGTTAGCAATGCAGCTCGCCTTTTCGAAGCAAGCTGACGCGACATTTCGCTTTCACCTGTCTTCTCTAAAGAAACAATTTGAAATATTTTCCTGGTCGAACATTCTGCAGACAGCGGTTAAGAACTTTCGGCGTGTAACTATAATTTATTATGGGGCCCGGTAAGAGGTTGTTTAAAGTCAGCTGTAGAAATCTGGGGGCGAATTCGCAGAGTTCTTCGTTCGTAATAACTATTTCTATTGGCTGGGCGTCTTGGCCAACAGTAGGTCAGGCATTAGGATTGGATTGAATCTAATTTTAATTCTGGGGTTTTATTGGTTTGCGCCGCCCATTACGAAAACTTTTAGCGCAAGAAGATTGTTTTTATTTTGCGAGTTTGGGCCCGTGTCTAACGATAGCCGCCTGGACAGACAAAATAACATTGGTTGAGCCCTCTTTCAGAGGAATTGGTCATAACGCAAAAGTGAAACGTGTATCCTAAGAAGCAGGGCCAGCTTCGTTGCGTGTTCAAAAATACAGGCGCACAAATGTGCACAGTCTTTTGTCAATTACAAGTTCGCTCGAAGGGCGAAGCAATGGCAGCGATAGCAAACACGCGAGGCCTGTGCTACTGCGCAATGTAAACAGCACCCTGGAATCTACCAGGCATCATAGGTACATCCTACGCAACGGTGAGTGCGTATGTGGCGAAACTGCGTCGCTGAACCTCCAGCTGCATCGCACATGTGTTCAAAGGTGAGCAGGCACGCGAAAACATGATGAATGGATGGATGCTATGAGCGTCCCCTTTGAAAAGGGGTGGTGGGATGCGCCACCAAGCTCTTGTTACTATTTTGCCTCATGTCCTACCTTTAGTTTTTGAGAAACACACAAATACAAAGAATTCCAAGCATCAATGGGAACACTGCTTCTGTACGTTCTTTGCTGTTTGTGGTCTCCCTACTTTTCTGCCACCAAATCTCCAACCGCCTCTTACTAATCTCTATAGCGGACAGTTTACTTTGCCAATGCTATCCCTGAACCCAAGGCCTTCAAGGAGGTCAGAGGAGCCTCGACTTGCAGCTGGGTAGATTTCTTCACATTCTAGTAAAAGATGCTCCACCGTTTCTCTAGCCTTACCACAGCAAGCACATGCGTCTTCGTCCTTGGTATACCTCGCTTTATAACTACGCGTTCTAAGGCATCCTGATCTCGATTCGAAAAGTAAGGAGCTTCCCTTTGAGTTATCATAAATTTTTTCTTTCCTTATCAGAAATTGTTTATAAATTGCTTCTTTCCTTATGTTTATTTCCCTATCATAAATTGTTTCTTTCGTCGCTAATGCTCCGGCTGCATCACACACGTGTTCAAATGTGAGCAGACACGTGAAAACTGTTTGAGCCGCCGCATCGCCATCAAGCGTGTCAGGGGTCACCTTAGCGCGAGGAACGCCGTCGCCGGTTGACGCCATCTGATTTATTATTGCTCCTTAGCAACATCTCGAGCTACCCAACAGCAGCCTTAAAGCTTTGCTATTCCCAAATGGACACTCAATTTTCCTCAAGCGAATTTTCACTGTTGCGCGGCCGCTGTTTGATGTATCCAGCTTATATACGCGGCTATAAGCCGTTTGGCATCTTCTACTTCATGCCGACCTTGTCGCCTGGCTCCGCCCTTTGATTTCCTTCTTCTCGCATTCCCCTTACCCCCTTTCCCGCGCAGGGCTTTGAAATTGCCTTCTTGTGAGATACAGTTTCAGCCCTGCAATTTTCTCTTCAAACTTTTCCGCTTAAAGAGTCGCATAGATACTAAATTATGCTTTACGCGGCTAAGGCCGCAATACTATTCTAAGCACTACCATATTTACTACCCTTTCTACGTTATTACTACCCTTTTACTACCCTTATTCTACTACCCTTATTCTACGTAATACAACCCCCGCCGGGGTTGTATTACGGTGAGGGAAGCAGACAATGTCGACGACGGAGAAGACAACGAAGTGCTGTTCATGGCAACAGCCTCTCTGTATTCTCAGCTGCTGTTTATCTATCTATTGTAAATACATCATGTAATAGTTTACCCGTGACAATATATAATTAGTACAATATTACTGCAAATGACACTCAGCATTTATTATGACAGCGTGTAGAACATACGGCACTTACAGTGAACACAAAAAAAATACCGAAGTTGTTTATGTACTTCCCACAGTTGGCACAACAGAATATAAAAAAGTGACCTGCGCAATATAATCAGCTTCAACGAACCAATGTTAGGTTGTAGTTCTACAATGTCGCAAATGTTTCCCGAACACAAGAAAACCATTTTTAAAAGGGAAAAAATACGTTATTGCGGGCTCAATACATAAAAAGTAGCACCCGAGAACAATTACAGAAACGGCAGCTTGCAATTGAGAATGCGCCCCCGTCGCGGAGTGTACCAGGGCCACCTTCAATTTCGCTCTTATACATCACATTTCACTGCGGTTGTTTGTGGGTTCTGGAGTTTTAATATATCGGTGAGATCGCTTTCGCCTAAATGAACACTTAACAACTAACCTTTTTTGCAGATGAAGTTTGTCATCATTACCGAAGTGTACCCTAAGCATCCGGCAAACTGAAACACGTTTTTTTTAAAAATAAAAACAGCATGTCACAAATATAATTACATCTATAGATTTCCCGCCTGTTCAGATTACATTTGTCAAATTAAGCACGTGACGCAGTCCGCTGTCTTCAGTCCCAGGGTATAACGCGAGGGAGAAAGCACCCACAGCTTCTCATCTTAGAGAAACGAACCCCGACTTCCTTTCGCGCCGAAGAATGCACTCTGACGTCACTGCCAATGATTAAGTAGTTGCCTATTTATCATTCACAGTTAACTGTTTTGCTAGTGTTATAGTTGTTTAGCAAGTGATTTGGGTGCTAATCAGACAGATGCCCTTTTCTTCCCCAGGGCCACGGGCTCTCCCCTTGTCCGCTTCTATTCCTCCGCAAGACTTACCTGTGGATCTTTTCTGCGCCACGGCGTCATGTCAGTTCCTGTGGCTCTAGTCCCAACTAATGACGACATAATTCGAATGAAGAACCCGAAAGCGATTGAAGCAGAACTGTGTTCGGCGACGGATCATTTCTAGAGCATCACTGAGGTCCGCCAGTTTGGCCGAGCGGGTGTTATCTGCTTTTCCCCACACCAGGCCTGTGTATAAGACCTCCTAAAGTGTTCGCTGTTTGCTTGAAATCCGGTGAGAGCATTTATTCCACCTCACTTGGCAGGCGTGAAAGGTCTTATCCGTAGCGTCGATGTAAACACTGACACCAATGAAATACTAGAGATGTTTTCACCGGCAGGCGCAAATTCAGTTTATCGGTGTGGCCGTGTGGCCGACAAGATCAGGATCCCGACTGAGTCGGTCATAGTCACATTTGATGGACAACCCTACCGACAGAAATTAAAGCTTGGCCCTTAATGTACAGAGTGGAACCGCTAACCCCGCGTCCCATCCAATGTGTAAAGTGTTGGCGTTACAGAAACACTATGAAGGGATGTAGGTCTGCTCCCAGGTGTCGAGTTTGGGGTGAGGACCACAATTCCAGCGACTGTAAAAGCAGAGAAGAAAAGTGCTGCCTCTGCAATGGCGCGCACTCAGCTGATTATTCAAATTGCTCTGCAAAGGCTCGGGAAACGCTAATTCTTGAAATTGTTGAAAGAAGACGTTGTTCCCGTAGAGAAGCCATAGACGAAATTCAGGCAAGGACAAAGGAATATGCTGGGTCACAGCCCGTCAGATGACGGCAACGGACGCATCTCTTTCACTTTATATTGCTGATGCGGTCGAACGGGCAATGGAAAAGGCCATGGAGCGGCTAGCTGCAAACCTTTGCGAGTCCTTGACACAAATCCTGAATAATCAGATGGCACAGATATTTGGTACCATGATTGGTACCAGAATATCTTCTCCGACTATTGAGTGCCCACGGCCGTCAAGTGAAGAAGTATCTACAGCTCCTAATCTCACCTCTCAGGAGGTTCAAGTTGCAGGTCCTTCTATCGATGCCAATGAGAGTCTCAATGAAGGCATCAGTGATGACTAGAGGCCGGATCTTTAGGCATTAAAAAAGCGCGTTTTAGGCGCCAAAAATACGCAGGAAAAACAACTTTTAGGCCTCCAACGTCATAAATATAGGCACAATAAATTATTACATAAATTCAAATAATTTCAAACGAAGACGTGCGCGCGGCCTATATCTACGATTGGAAAACAATAAATGTTAGTCTATGATGGCACAAAGGCGCCAACAGTTGAACATAGCCGGGCAATTGTCCCATAAAACTGCTGGACTAATGACGATCAATTGGCTTCATTCAATAAGCACACTGCGCATAATCATGTTAATGGCCACTGTACTCGAGCGTCGCATGTAGTGAAACAGGCACGAAAAAGAATACTTGAAAGCTGGGAATACTGATTAAAAAAACGATACTTTATGTCTGCCTGACGCAATTAAATTGACACAACAAACACAGACAAATAACAAATGCAAGAGAGACTACGATTTATTAATAAATTAGCATGTTCTTACATGAGGACTGTTAGCAACTCCGAAATTTTCTCATGTACAATGACATTATCCGAATTGTACAGGCCAGACGTCACAACACTGCCAAATACTCTTCCGCCCAATTGAAGAAATATGTTTGGGGAGCACGCGGAACGTAGTCTAAGAATCACTGTCAAAATTGTGGAAACAATTTCAAAGCACCACCATCTCCAGATTTTTGGATTCAAAATTGTTCCTCTTGTCACTGAGAATGATCTCGTACGCTGAGAAGGAACGCCCGACGGCGGTGAACACCTTAAAAAGTAAATTACAAGCAAAGCAAAACCCGCGTGCACATCACATTCTTCGTTTGCTCTTCACTCTCCTTTCCCCTGACGGCTCACCGCGGTTTCGCATTCGTCAACCGCTCGCGCAATGTCAGCGCGGCGCGCGTATGGGCCGGCGCGTCCCATTTCAATGCTGCTAGCAGTTGTTTTCCGGGAGTTGGTTGAACTAAAGGACTAGGTTGAACCCATAGAGTTCCGAACAGTCAATGTTGCCCGGCAACATGAGTAACGGTCTCTAACTGCACGCGAAAGCGAAACTTGAGGCTAAATAATGTTCAGATCGGCGCCGATATTGAAAATATGCATTTTAGGCATTTAGAGGCACTATAGAACACTATAAAATCCCTTATTAACCTCTAATTCATGTTCATATATCAAAGTGGGGTGATAGGAGCGCAAGGAACAAAAAAGGCATTTGCCTAAAATCCGGTCTCTAGTGATGACACACAGGGATCAGGTGAAATGGACATAGATCCACGATCTCTAAAAGGATCTCGATCCCCTTTGACAAAGAAAGCTAATTCTCTTATTCACTCAAAGACGAAAAATATTTGAAAGATAGCCTTACAAAGGAAGACTTCTTAAAAGACATCTTAAGTAAGGCAGTTTCTGAGTCAATTCTTTCGAAAACAACAGGATTCCTGAAAATTCTCCATTGGAATTGCCGATCAATTCACTGCAGTAACAGATTTACTATACTTGTCATCGAAATTCTCCCCAGATATAATAGCATTGCAAGAAACAGAAACCTGGATTTCAGCGCATCAGTCCTTTCAGATACATAACTACAGTCTTTCCGACTGGACCGACCATCGAAATGTGGAGGATTAACATTCTTTGTCACTAACAAAATTGGTCTCAGGGCAAAGTTTCATATAAACATACGTCTCCTGAATGTGAATTTTTGCCTTAGATATAACCTTATCAGGGTGCCAACCTTTCACTTTAGTAAATTTACACTTTCCTGCGGGTGTTCAAAAACACTCGGTGTTTGGATTACGCTATGACCTCATTGTGTAAAGACAAAATTCTTGTCGGAGATTTCAACTTCATCATACGTGTTGGGGTTTTCGACTGCGGCAAACGATTGTGGGATTGGTCAATAGACAACAATCTATCTTGTCTTAATACTAGAACCCCTACATTTATTTGTGATCGGTTCTGATATGCCTTAGATTTAAGTTTCGTAAGTTCGGCTGTCATTAGTTAATCCTGGACAGCCTTGGAAAGTGCCACAAACAGTGACCACTTTACAATAATGTTCGAAATTGCTTGGCAAATAATTCCATCATGCACTTAGGTCCGAGTACTGGTGAATTATAATACATTTAAAACCGATCTAAAGATACATTTGGATTACCCATTCCGAAGAGAGCGAAGACACAAAAGCTATTAAACTCGGTGCTCTAATAAAAAGGACATACAAAAGCGCGGAATTTAGTATTGAATCTGCGAAGAGAACATCTCATATATCCCTTGGTGGAATTCAGACTGTACGAGAGACCACCGACGACGAAAGGCAGCTAGGAAGCAACTTCTTTATAATCAGTCCCCGAAAAAATGGTATGATTATAAATTTCACGCTGTTGTATTTAAATGCACAGTTTCCCAGGCTAAAGAAGAATACGATAGGAATCACTACGATTTCCTCTCAAACCCTGAAAACAAAAGAAAGCGCTGTTTAGATATATGAGATATCGGAAAATTCTGCCATCACCAATTAATATGGACTATGCAAATCTGTCGTCTGATGGAATGACGATATCTGTAGAACTTATTGCTTCACTTCATATATGTCAGCTAATTTGCAAAACCCAGCCACAACGTCAGACTTTACTGAAGTTACATTACCTGAACTAGCTCAAGTGATTAGAAACTTACCCTTCTCAGCTCCTGGTCCTGATGAAATTACTTTTCATATGATAAAATTTTTATTCGATCTATCTCCTTGTGATCTTCTAAGCACTATAAACTATTCATTAAACAACGCATGGATACCATACGATTGGAAAGTAGCCAAAGTAATCCCGATACCAAAAAAGCAAGGAGTAGAATACCATAGAAAATATCAGATCTATTTCTCTAACTTATAATATGGTCAATGTCATAGAAAGGGTATTATATTGCAGAATTACTATCTGGATGACGGATAAGGTAATATTAAATCCAAATCAAATAGGCTTCAGAGTCGGTTGCTCAATATGGTGTGCCCATATTGAGCAACCGAACGTTTTAGAAAGCCGAATACAACTTGCCCAAAAAAGGAGACAATATTAAGCTTTAGTGACATTAGATATAGCTAAACCATATGACAGCGTTGAACATTCAATTTTACTGAATATCTTATTATAAATTATTATGAATTTCCCAAAATATATTATTGCGTGGTTGGCAAACTTTTTTAGCTCAAGGGAATTTTATTGCTTTAAGGATGGCTGGCTCCTCGTCTAAATACAAACAGACTCGCGGGGTTCCCCAAGGAGCAGTCCTGTCTCCATTATTATTTAGTATCTTAATGAGCTCCATTCCAACTTGTAAGGACGTTCAAGTTTATGTTTATGCAGATGATATTGCATTCTTTGCGGCCGACAGTGACATTTACGCTTTATACCAAAATTACAAAGATGCATGAGTATGCTTGAGGTATGGTTTCAGACAATCTGCATGTCACTAAATGTAAGTAAAAGCGCAATCTTGGTCTTCCCGCTTACGGATCCGATTTCAATTTCGATATCTTATAAATAAGAACCCATCCCCCAGGTTGAGTCTTTAAAATATTTGGGAATCATCTATGATAAAAAACTCAACTGGAGTCCACACATAGAAAATGTAGCATCTAAGGCACAACGTGCTTTAGGTCTACTGCGCAGACTAAGCAACCGTCAATATGGGTTACGTAGGGATTCTCTGCTAATGGTATACAAAATGTACATGCGCCCAATATTGGAATTCGGGTGTGTATTGTTCTCAGGCCATCCTGCGTAAAAAACTAAGCCTCTAGTTCTTTTGGAGCGTGACGCCCTGCGCCTGTGTCTTGGACTCCCCAGGTTTGTTGCTAATAATGGTATCTATCAAGAAGCGCGCCTACCAACATTGCCCTGCAGATTTCGTATGTTAATTACGATCCAGACATTTCTAAAATTTTACAGCTTTCCACTTATACGATCTGAATACGCGTTTACTGATGATCCAGACTCCTTCTTTCTTGCTCATTTGCCACGTTATCACACTCCACAGGCCGTTTTTGTTCAAAAGCAATTAGATAGTTTAAATGTGAAAATTCGAGAGGTAATTCCATCAACTGAATCAAATCAGAATATTAAGATTGAATTCGATGACATTTTCCCCAGAAACCCTAAGCTCCAATCAGTCAGGTTCTCAAATAACCGGTTGCAAGATTACCTTGCGCACGCACCATCAAATAACATAATAGATGATAATAGGCACAGGCGCTTCAGTGAACAATGATAAGGCGGGCGTAGGCATTTTCTCGCTTTCACTTGGCTGGTCATTCTCTTTCAGACTGCCAGATTATACTCCCGTTTTTGAAGCCGAACTTTTAGCAATAATTTTAGCACTGCGGAAACTCCCTTTGAACGAAATCAGTGCGGTTATTATAACAGATTCGCTTTCTGTCCGTTGTTCGCTTACAGCTTCATCCAATTCACCAGCTCTAAAGACGTTTTTAGCATTAGTTCCTCCACAGTTAAACTTTGTAAAAATATTATGGGTACCAGGCCACTGTGGATTGCATTTAAACGAAATGGCATATTCATTAGCGCGAGCATCCCTGAGTGGACCAACAATATCGGTTCTTCCAGTAGTTGCGCACATAACAGCGATTAAATATCGAAAATATTCAATCCGTAGAGATGCTATTGAATCAATAACAACATGGGCTGAATTTCAGCATCTCCAGTTTCCGTGGAAAATCCAGTGCTGTCAATCAAGACAATCGGAAGTGGTGATCACCAGAATTGCGCTGCCGTGTCCCCCCCCCCCCCTTAAATCTATATTTACACAGGACTGGTCTGGTGATATCACTCCTGTGTCAATTCTGCCAGGAAACAGAATCCCTAGATCACTATTTTTTTTTATATGTCACCGCTATACAGTATTAAGAAAAAGGCTGCTAGAAATTCCACTTGCTAAACTATGGCTAATCTTAACATCAGAAATAATACTAATGTTTGGTGCATCAGTTCTGGGCTTCAGCCACAGGGATGCCTTTGATGCCGTTCGTGCTTTCATACAATCAACTAAAGGAATAAATTTTTAGATGTTTACTTTTATGTTGATTTGTTTTCTCTTCTTTTTCCAATTTTTCCTTTTTTAATTGCATATGTAAATCGTCAAAACATTACTTAAAAGTCCAGACAGCGAATTCTTGGCCAATCCCCCAGTGTGGGTACGAGCCAAAGTGTGAGGCCATCATCATCAGGACAGGAAAAGGCGACTGCCGATTTCCTCCAGGTGGGTCAGTCTGGAGGCGCCGTCTATGTGAAGCAGAGGCCAAATAGGTGTGCGAACACCCGGCATAGGCTCAACCCCGCAGGATCCCCATTTCCCCCGACACGGCTAAGCCGTGCACGGCTACGCGCGGGAGGGTCCAATTTTCATGTGCTCGGGTGCGTGGTGTCGCAACACACCAAACGCCTGCTGACGCCGACACCCCTGCGGGGAACCTGATTTGGTATCACTGGCGGATCCAGAGGGGGGACCGTAGCCGCCCGAGCCCTCTCCGAGACATGCCGACTGACAGCATTGAGCGTGCAGCGAGCACTACTCGCCCCCCCCCCCCCCCCCCCAACCCCCCTGGTCTGCCTCTGTTTGGTGTGGCCTCATTTATTCATTAACGTAGTGAGTCGTGGAGTTTATAACAATTTGAAACAAAGTGTACGTAGCTCGCTGCTATACCACCTTATTTTTCCTCTGTTGTTTCCTGCTGCAGAGCGACGTGGCACTAGCTGTGTTGCCACAGATATTCAGCTTTGTCACTCTACGTGAACCACGCTTTTTTGTTTCAGGCCATATTGTTGTTACTTAACACTTAACAATAACAGTAACAAATTGTAACCACAACAGCAACAAATAACTTAGTAGTAGCAAATTGTTCCTTCAGTAAGGCAGTATAGAGCGCAAGACAAAATGTATATGAAATGAAAGAGGTTGGAAAATGCCGTCGAAACATACTGCGCGCCTCGGTAAAATGAGTTAAAGTATCTTCACAAGCAGAAGTCGTGTGACACGTACGTTTAATTGTTATTCTGGAAATGACACGAACACGTACATTACTTGTGTATTATTAATGATTAATAATCATGTGAACATATATGAACACCACAGTGAGAGAAAGAGAAGCGTGCTAGCAATTATCTCCTATAAAAGACGCCACGCCCACCCGATTGAAGAGGAGAGGAAAAAAAAAAGAAAAAGAAGAGGAAGGAGATAAAGAAAGGGGGAAAAAAGCAGAGGATGGCAGACCACAACACATCACATCCCACACAGAGTACGATCATTACAGACGATCGAGAGTATAGTCCCGTGGTTGACACGAATTCCAAGTTTCAAGCATTTGAAAAAAGAAGTATCGTTCAATCATGCAACGGTCGTGTAACAATGCTAAACTCTCACAACTACTTGTGTCACATGAGCGCGGACTAAAACACAGGTATATATGTTGCATTCACTGCTAGCCTGAGCACACAAGTTCATTCTGTTGAACGCCGAACGAATGCGGAGCCGGCAGGCAGCCGAAGCCCTTCCAAACTGCTTTGTGACCGCCTGGAAATTTCTTGCATTATAAGCTAGCTCGGAGGCCATATCCAGTACCTCTTGTTAAGAATAACCGATTCTGACGTTTCTCTGGAACTCCATCCGGACAGTATTATACGCACTTGCGTGGGTCAGTACATTTACCTCTGGAATCACATACGGCCAGAAACGGATGAAATGTTCACTCTACGCAGTGGTCTGATAAATTTCTGCCTGCATAGCTAGTGCACACGGAACCTCATGAGTTATTTGATTCTGACTTCACACTTCACTTGTTCCTTGCCCTCGCAATGAATACACGAAAGCTGCTGAAATAAGTTAGTCGCGGTTTGTATAGGGGGACAAAGTTATGAGCAAGAATGGGGAAGTGGGGGGAGTAGAATTACATCAACAATACAACGCAAACACGGCACCTTTCATTGTGTGATACGTCCGCTACGGCTAATGAATATACCAAGTGAACAATTAGTCTGCCGTTTTTTTTTTTTAAATCATAATTTCGCTACTGGCCAACACAGAGAGAGAAGGTTCTCTATTGAAACACAGAGAATTCTGACGGTGTATAAGTATAGGGGCCTCCACACCTGCACAACGAACGTATAGAACCCATGCAAACTGTTCAGCCTGCAGGCGCTCACGTTTTTTGTCTTGGATTGCCACGGTGTACATGAACGGCGCAAACTATAGCGATTGCGTATGTCCCAGGAATCCCAAAAGGCTTTGTATAAAGAAATAAATCAAGCCGCAGTGCCCCGCGAGGGTTCGAACTCGGGACGCATTCATTGTTAGTCGATCCTATATACCTCATCAGCCACTCCGCCGATACTATATACAGTATACGAATACCGCTCCTTGAGAGCGAGCTCGCGCCGCCAGCTGATATGACTGGTTGCAGAGCAATGATCGGCTGACGCCAGTTCGACTTTTCCTCCTTTATACTGGCTGGCGCTTTTTCGTCTTGGTAAAGTGCACTACAATGTGGACCATGTTCTCGCACACTCTATAATCAGTTGCAGGTCAAGGATGCAGCAACTGCACATCAAAATGCATGTGTGCATGCGCCCAGCGTCCTATATAGTCTCCTTCCTTCCTGCTCATTTTATCCACGCCCTCGCATTTGTCTTGTTGAGGAGCTTCCTTAATTGTTGTGAAACTCTTCACCCTGTTGAGGGAGCTTTTCGTCAAATGTCGTGTGATACTAATGTTAATGAAGCATAATCACCCGGATCATTTCTGCCGTATAGTGCACGCTCTAGGCGGTGGTGCGTAACCGCAGATGGAAGGAGGAGGAGGAGGTGTCGGACTGAAGACAGATCATGGAGATCTAGCCTTCTCCAAATATTTACTGAGTACCTGTTCTTGCTGTGACTTGTCTTTGTTCCTATACATACGCCTTGATATTTCGGTTGTTCATGCGTGTGCATCAGGACTGGTGCAGCGCGTCAACGCGAAATGGTTATTGTTGCTTAACAATAATCAGGGCGTCTCCTCTTCGGGCCGGCGGCATGTGTAGAAACACTATTTCCCGTACTGTGGAGAAACAATTGAAGAGCAGACTTGAGACACACGCGTATTTAACTGTAGCGAAAAAAAAAAATGACGTGGGACGAGACCAAGATGACATGACGCTGGCTCTCACCGCAAAAGAATGTTCCTATCGGGAAAATAATAATCTGTATGTTGACATAGCTGCTTTGTTAAAGCGGGTGAAAGGAGGAAAGAAGAGAGCAAAAAACGGAAAGAAAAAAAAAGTTAATGTCGCGTCTTTGCGTCGTGCTTCTGCGCATCCCTTGAACTGCCTGTTTAATCAAAGCAACGCTCAGTTGAAGTCTATAGCGTCGTGTCCAGTGCATCTCGGTCTCGTCCCACGTTTTTCTTTTTTTTTTTTTTTGCGCAATAGTTAAATGCGTCTCAAGTCTGGAATGCGCACCATCTAGCCCAAGTTTCCTCTCTAAGTGAAGGGCAGGCGCATCACGCTTTTTGGCAGGAGCCTCACTTCCACTCTTGACTTGCGCCTTCAACGAAATGCTCTTGCAGGTCGCAGAGCGAGTGGTCGGAGGAACCTCGATGCAATCACAAGAGCCGGTGCGTGGGGGGCAGTGGCGGAAAGGGGCCCCAAGCTTAAAAAGATTCGCGCCAGTGACAGAAGCTGCTGCATAGTAAGCTGTCGATTTACATTTGCGCGAAACGTTTTACCTTTTGTGATTTGACAACTTATTGAGCAACAACTTTATACCACTTCAACGTCGCTTTTCAGGTGTGGTCAAGTTTGCCGGCGCGTAATATGCTCCATGCAAGGGACCACAGTTGTTACCCGAAGTCCATAGCGGACAAGCGACTTGGAAATGCGGTCAACAGATGAGTAAGAAGCATCCGTGCCTCTGGGATGGCTCGCTCAAACCTCATTTCTGCGAGGGCGCCTTGTTACCGCGGCGGCGTGAACCCGCTCGAATCAGCCGCCGCTTGCGACGTAAGATATGTCACGTGTCGGATGCGTGTCATGCAGTTCGAGTAAACAAAGCATTCGCTTCCAATTCAAGGTTATCACGTTGACCGAAAGCGGAAAAGTACAGGCGATGCCTCGTTATCGGGGTGGGCCAACGCCAAATGAACGGCCGCTAACGACATAAGAAATGGCCTTATGCCGGATGCGACGTGTCGGGTCGTTCGAGTGCGCAAAGCGTCCGCTTTCTACGCCGGGTTATGAAGCTGACCAAAAGCGGAAAGGCACAGAGGCCGTTCCATGACGCCCGCTCTAACGGAGCGCAAGGACTTTCAGAGGACCTAATTAAGAGAAGAGAGCGCCAGCGCCATCTTATCTCCCCGGGCGACAGAAGCTGGTGTCGGAAACGGGTTCCAGAGTGGGGTTTGGCAAACGAGGTTATATACTTAAACTTCTGGAGTGGCAGTCCCAGCCGCCGCCTACGGGAGCGACTGAAGCTGCCGGTGGCCATATTGCCAAAAAGAGATGGCTCCAGCGTAGGCGGCCGCGGTATACGCGCGGCGCTCCCTGCGTTTGCGGTTCCGCGATGAAAAATATAAATAAAACCCCTTTAAGAAACATATCAGTCTGCGGTTGTGTAGCTTTGAGAAAAGCTATCGGCGGGGAAGCTTCGCCAATGGCACTTCCTCGTTTGGTTAAATTATGAACGGTCTCTCATGCATACAAACTAAGCTTGTGTGATGTGAGTGCTTAATGAGCATTCACCACTATTTACACGCTAATTCGCGTGAAAAATTGTCAGACACCTTGCATAAAGACTGAATACACTCCCCGTCCGACAACGTTTGACTAAACGGTGCCACCGCACCAGTTCATCTTTTGTGAGCGCTGTCACGTGGATGTTGACATGTGGAGAAACTGTATACTGAATACTTCGTGTATGCTGCAGGTACTTCCAAAAAGACATCCGCGCCAACTGGAGGCCTTGTTTAAATCGCAATATTATGTTATCGTATTTACAGGAATATAACGAGAGATTTATTTCATAATTCCTGACCTCAGAATCACGCACCTCGCGGTGTATTCGGGTTCATAACACGAATATAACGCGGCTTTTTTTTTTTTTTTTTTTTTTTGTCTTTACCTTGATAAATACATCAGCACTCGCCCGTTCACGTTAGTTTGCGACGGCACTTCGCAGTAACGATGAATAAATTCCCTCCGGCCATCCGCTTTTTAGCGTTGTTTCCTGTTTCTATATAGTAATAATTCCTGTTTGCATGGTAATTTTTACTAATATATATTTTTCGTTTACTGAGATACCGAAATCCCCCAAGCATTACATGAGTTCGTGGTCGCGTTATTTACGTGCAAATACGGTAATTGCTCTTCATTTCAGTATACAACATTGCGAGCAGGTTTACACAAGGCGCCGCAAGTTATATGTGTTTAGCATCCTGAACAACTTGATATTCATATGATGAAGCTGGACCTTACGTCATGAATTTCACTGCGGACATTCTCCTATATTTAGTATGTGCTCAGAACATTTATGCCACTCATCCATCCCGTCCAGAACTTGTTCAATTGCAACACACGCGACAACTGAAACATGTCACTCAGAAATGCTACACAGCAGAAAACATTTCCAATTGACACCTGAACTTTTACAATTCGAGCTCAGTTTGTAACTCAGGTTCTGTGTTAATTAATTTTAAATATTACAATCTTGAAAGCAGTATTCACGCTTTTCCTTCACAATTCGCTCGTTTAGTTTTCTTGGTGATGTGGTGTACCCAAAACCTTAGATAGCATTTTGGAATATTCCTGTAATATGACTCACACTCTTGTGTTCAAGCCCAGCTGTTACAACAGAATTTCTTGCTGGGCGAGTTGGTGCAAATTAATTATCAACAAACTTACGAAACATAAAGACACGTATACGCAAGAGAAGTGGTCAGAGCGAGCTAGCACTGAACTTACAACTCTTCATTTGTATGTCCTAGCGCTCGTCCTGTCCAAGTCGTGTCCTGTATATGCATGAGTCTGTCTCACTGGTTTCCCTATTAAAACACAGGCGCTGTGCGGAACGTACACGGTACAAACCAAACAGAGTATGTCGTCGTACAAGCACACCGCACATGTATTCGAGCACAATTAACCCGAGACCGCTGCAAGTCAACGGCGAAATCCCATCCTCTCCTTCTAACATGTAGTCCATGCATGCGCTGCATAAAAACCGCACTTGCCAACGAGTATATATAGTACGTAAATTTATTATCGACATACGCTTACTTACGAGCACCTTCCCAACCGCTGCCAACTGAAGCAAACGTACGCACGACGTACGTCGATCCTTAGCAGACGACGAGAGCTTATGCTACAAGTGAAACGTTACACCCGGTGTCATCTTTACGCGAGTGGTGCAGTTATTACCTATTCAGGTGTTGTAATGCTCTCGGAAAGCGTGTCAGAAGCAGTTAAACACTGTTGGAAGAGCGCACTATACCTATAAGCTCGACGAACACACTATATGCGCTCTGCAACGCCGCCGCTAACGGCGGATCCGGCTTCTTGCTTCTACCAAGATTGCGGCGAATGGCGTCACTTTTGGAGAGCCACCTCCACTCCAGAAGTATACAACCTCCTTGGGTCTGGCCTCTGCCGGCGCTTCGCGCATGAAACGTTCGTCACCCCCCATTGCCGTTCATACTCTCCCTCAAATTTCTTGGGAAAGGAAGGGATTCGTTTAAACGCATATTGGTTGGACGGGTGTCTATTGGCGCTCCAGGAGCCAATGAAATGAAGCGGTGGTTCGGTGGGTGTTTTGTAGGGAGCCAGATCAGCTTTTGCACCGCCCAAACGATCTTTAAAATGAGCACTACAAGCGGCGATGTTTCACTACAAGCTTGTGTCGTTTGCGCAAGACAAAAGCACTGCCGGTCGGCCTGCCTCAACCTAAACTCCGTGTGGACTTCTTCAAGCCTGTGCCCTTCGGAGTTATCCCGGACGTACACCGAAACTGTTTCCACCGCTTGCGAAACGTGGTAGCGATGCAGCCCCAAAGCGTCTCAGTCGGTCTAGTAGCGCTGGCAGTGCTGCTGGCAGCCGCCCTGGGCCACGTAGTAAGCTCTCCTGTTGTCGAGCACGGCTCTATTCCTAATCGTGCCCGTTGTGAACCTCTCATGATTCCATTGTGCAGAAACTTTCAGTATAACGAGACTATCATGCCCAACTTGCTAAATCACCACGACCAAGAGGACGCCGCCCTGGAAATTCACCAATTCTATCCATTGGTCCGGATCAATTGCTCTCCCGACATGCAATTTTTTCTCTGTTCTCTGTACGCGCCAGCGTGCACGATCCCTGCGGATAACCCAATCCCGCCGTGTCGGTCGCTTTGCGTGTCAGCGCGCGAAGGCTGCGAACCTGTGTTGAATAAGTTTGGCATGAATTGGCCGGAGCCCCTCGACTGCAACAAGTTTCCAGAAGTTAGCTCTTCTCAGCTTTGCGTCGGCGAAAAAGCAACTGAGCTTCCCAGCAACGACACTACATCGTCACCGAACCGTTGAAGCCAGCGTGAGTGTTTCCGTTGCTACAGGCGGTGCCCACAAACTGTAGGGGTGGAATGACAGCAGCAAAAGATGACCATGTATGGGTTGGATGTTTACATTGCCAGAAGTTACTACTGTCGCTTTGCCGATTTAATTAAACCTTATAAGTACCATGGTGACTGTGATGCTTAGCTCAATCAGAGGTCATAGAGGGCGTAGCAGAGGAAGTAACTGTACAGCCGCAATGTTTGTATAACTTTTGTACCGCTTGTTTGTCGCCTCCACTTTCTCTACCTGCTCTTATTAAAGCGAAGCTATCTTTGCCGACCCTCCCGTGTTTAGCGTGGCCGCTGCCGCTAGCTGCTGTCTTCTGTTGGGTCTGTCGGTAGCTCGGCGGATTTTTTTTATACACACGACTCTATAGATAGTATTCATGTGACGTCACGGAGCCATATCTCACCGCGCTAGTACCCTAAGATCAACGTTTATAGATACTTTTCTATAAACGTTGCCTAAGATGGCCACTACGATGACGTCAGTGCAACGTATTATCACGCGCAAACTGTTTTGCTTTTTCACGGCGATTGTTTTTCGCCGGTTTATCATTGTTATCGCTCTGACGTTCGACGCAAGACGCGCTTTTTGTTGCTGTCATGCTGTCAAGTTCCTTGCTTACGCCCCTTCTCGACCTGCTGGTACCCCAATATGGCGTCCGCGATGACGTCCGTGCAACCGATGTATATGTGCGCCGAATGCAAGTACTAACAGAAGGGCTTATATATTCTCGGTATGCTGACCGACAAAGTGAGCGGCTTATTCTTAAAGGGGTTGAGACATCAAATTTGTGGCTTGCGCGTTGTTTGTTTCAAACGTTTCTTATTGCTCCAGAAAGCATATGATACACGCTGGAAGGTTCATATATTCTCGGTAAATAATTTAATATCGCATTATATATGTACACCATTTTCGGTTTCGGTTTTTTGGCGCCGAGTTGGACAGTGACGTCACTGGCTAGGAAGCTTGGTCACGTGGGCCCAGAAGGCTGTGACGCACGCACTGCTGCATCGTCTGCTCTCGCACACACGTTTTGTACCAGCGCAGGCTAACAAACCCACGCCGACAGTTGCCATCGCTAGCTGCGGCAGCTCCGATTCCGACTCTGCGTCTGCGTCCGATGCAGCTTATACTGCACTCTAGACTCGAGGCTCTCGAGGCTTGTCCCGTGCTGTGGGTCACCGCTCATTGTACGTCACTCTAATGTGGTATGACGTCACTAAAACGCGTTACGCTTCCAACACAGTGACGTCGATGTTAATCGCGCTAGCGATGGGTCTCGATCGCGAGAACGAGCATTTAGGCACTCTTTGGAAGCAAATAAAAATATATTTTAAACGTTTGCTGTGTCCAACACTTCATGTTGAGTGTCCTTTCATACAGAGGAAGCCTACAGCAGGCCTTTTATACCCTCAAAATTTGGTGTCTCAACCCCTTTAAGGGCCGTTTATAGTCCGACGTAACGCGCGCGCGCTACGTCACGTTGGCGAAGTGTACTAGTACTAGAGTGTACTAGACAATGGTCGAGTGGGCCGAACGGCGCTCTCCCGCTGAGGCGCCGCGTGTGGAAAAATTGTGCGAGGGCGCTGGGAGCGAACTTGGAATAAATTCTCGGGATGACACCAGTTTCAAGATATTAATTCCCGAACTTTGCGGAGAAATGCATTGGCGTTCTTAATTTTGTGCTTCAATGCATAAAGCGACGTTTTCTTAAGAAACTAACTGGAACGCCCATGCATTTCTGCTCATAGTTCGGGAATTAATATCTCGAAACTGGTGTCATCCCGAGATTTTATTCCAAGTGGATCCGCCTTGAGGCGAACTCCACGGCTACAATTTGTAAATTACAATATGAGCCATCGTGTAATTAGTTAAAAACTTAATTAGTAAATTTTTGTTAATTAGTCGATTATGCATTTATATTTTTGTGCAAGTAATGTGCGCCTCTTAGAGTAGTCCAGCTCATTAACTAGAGTTGGGCTCTTTGCCACAGGCAACCGTAAATAAATTTTGAAAGTGTTCGCTGAAACACCCTGCATATGCAAGTGTTATTGATATACTGTACGACGCCGAATAGTCGTGTCCGTTCGAATGTAATGCATAACAGCACCATGGAAGTCTCAAAGGTCAGTGACCGATGCAAGTGAGGACTGTTATACCGAATGAGTGTGCTGCCGGAGAGTCGCGGCTATTGCGCAGAGGTACAGTTCCTGCGAGAATTAACGCACGGGTGTTAATAAGTCCTGCTTAACAAGTTCCTAGCTGTCATTCAATACAAACGCCCCGTTTGGGGGCAGCCTGTAAATCTGCTAACTTGATTCAGGCAAGGATAACTTTTTTTTACAGTCTCACCATGTTTGCAACCCATCAAAACTGGGTGCCCCATGTGGTACCACACTTATCTTTTTTAGCGAACGCAACAGATCTGCACATATCTCTACATGTATGTGAGGCATGCCGTTCCTTTAATTGTTTCATTATGGTCGTTATATGCTAGTGCACTGGATAACAGAAAGCAGCCGTTTATAATATACAAGCTGCTGAGTTGAGTGGTCATACATTTGGAATGACATTACATTTATGTATGAAATATAGGATAAGCGTGACATGTTTTTCTCGGAAATCAGACTCGAGAATAATTTATTTTGTTTGCCCCCCTAGAAAAAAGCCGAAGAACGCAGCCATATGTTTTTCTTTTTTTTTAAGTTTAAACAAATTCTTGGGTTTTGCGGCGCAAAACCACGATATGATTATGAGGTTTAGTTTTCACCACCTGGGATTCTTTAGCGCGCACCTAAATAGAAGTACTCGAGTGTTTTCCATTTCACTCCCGTCGAATTCCGCGACCTGGATTGAACCTGCGAGCTCAACTTTAGCAACCCAACGCCGTATCCACTATATAGCCAATAATTAGGCTACCACGCCAGGTTTCTTTCTTTCCTTCATTTTTTATTGACTGGAAAAAAATTCCACGTACGGCTTACGGCCAAAGATTAGCACATAGAATGACGAGCTAAAACTGCTTTCGGCGCTCCGTCCGACCGCAATAAATGACCCCGTACCAATTACTCCGCATTCTGTTACGCGAGGAAGGCGGAAACTTAAATGGAATGTTGCGCTGCAGTTTAGTCTTTTTTTATCTATAACAATGCTTCCCGTAAATCTGAGTACAAGGCGCCGGATGGGGCAAATATGCTTTACTTGTTTGAAGCGGCAAGCAGGAAGGTTACATATGTTTTTCCGTCTGCGTTTCGCAAGAGTTACTGATGGAAAACTATATATGCTCAACAATACACACGAGATATACATGCTGCTTGAAGAACGAGAAAAATATTTGTTCTTCAAAGGGAACCGTACAATAACATAGTAGAATGAAAGCCGACACTGCGGCCGCAATGCACGCGCATCACCGAGCGGCATTAAAAAAAAATAAAGAAGAGAAAGCAAGGAATTTATTCTTAAGGCATAAATACATGTCACATGCAATTATGAACACCATTTGAGCGGTCTGAACTCAAATACCAGCGCGCGAAGTAGTACGAATGACCCTGCCGAGCTGTATCGCCAGCAGTTTCCAACGGCGCGACCTTGATGCGGCCCAATTCACTTCGATCGCAGCGCCGCCACAGTATTTTTCCACGTCGGGCGCCTCACTGCAAAGCAGGCGTCGCCCCAGCCGCTCGTCCCACTCGACCGTATTCTAGTACACTCTAACTATAGTACTGCTAGTACACTCTAGTCGGGCGCACCGGCGCAGCCAACGTAACCGGCGGCGTCCGACGCGCCTCGACGGGCCCGGCGCCGAAATGGCTCCTGACACATTCGACACCGTTAACCCACAATGCATCGCGAGCGCAGAAATAAAGGCACCCACGCCGCTGCGCCGGCAGTCGCAGACAGCCATTCAAAGCGGCGCGGTGATTGGGGATCCTTCTGCGCATGTTAAGACGCAGTTAGCGAAAAACAGCTCGGCCGTCATGGCGCAGTTAAAATGAGTTAATGAATCGTGCTGGGACATGGTTCCGACGCTTCCTAGGGGATTATTGTAACTTATTTCGTCTGCTTTCCTCTACGTGACGTGATCGATAATAAATATCGGTAGTTCAAGCAGATTCTATACATGCATATCAAAGACATGGGACCCCCCCACCCTCGCGTGTGCGTGTGCTTGTGAAGAAATTAAGTAAAAAGTAAAGTAAGCTCAATAAATACAATAAGGTACGACAGGATACAGTGGGCGTTTGGAGCAACGGTCTCTCATCGCGCCACTGAATGGACCAGTCTTCGGAAACGCATCATTGAGACCACCCTCCCGATCGGAGAAAACATCATTGTTAATCTCTAGAGGCCGGATCTTTAGGCATTAAAAAAGCGCGTTTTAGGCGCCAAAAATAGGCAGGAAAAACAACGTTTCAGGCCTCCAACGTCGTAAATATAGGCACAATAAATTTTACATAAATGCAAATAATTTCAAACGAAGACGTGCGCGGCCTATATCTACAATATAGGAAAACACGAAATGTTATTGTCTATGATGGCACAAAAGCGCCAATAGTTGAACATAGCCGTACAATTGTCCCATAAAACTGCTGGACTAATGACGATCAATTGGCTTCATTCAATAAGCACACTGCTCATATTCATGTTCAATGGTCACTGTACTCGAGCGTCACATACAGTGAAACAGGCATGAAAAATACTTGAAAGCTGGGAATACTGATTAAAAAAACCGATACTTTATGTCTGCCTGACGCAATTAAATTAAGACACAACAAGAACAGACAAATAACAAATGCAAGAGAGACTACGATTTATTAAGAAATTAGCATGTTCTTAGATGAGGACTGTTAGGTACAACTCTTCGCAATTTTCTCATATACAATGACATTATCCGAATTGTACAGGCCAGACGTCCCAACACTGCCAAATACACTTCCGCCCATTTGAAGTGTACGTGTTTGAAGAAATATGTTTGGAGAGCACGCGGAACGTATGTCGAAGAATCACTGTGAAGGTTGTGAAAACAATAGCAAACTACCACCATCTCCAGATTTCCGGATTCAAAATTGTGCCTCTTGTCATGCACTGAGAATGATCTCGTACGCTTAGAAGGAACGCCTGACGGCGGTGCACACCTTAAAAAGTAAATTACAAGTAAAACAAAAGCCGCGTGCACATCACATTTTCCTTTCTTTTTTTGGTCTTCACTCTCCTTTCCCCTGAGGGCTCTCCGCGGTTTCGCATTCGCCAACCGCTCGCGCAATGTCAGCGCGTCGGCGTGTGCTGGCCGGCGCGTCTCATTTCAATGCTGCTAGCAGTTGTTTTCCGGGAGTTGGTTGAACTAAATGACTAGGTTGAACCCCATAGAGTTCCGAACAGTCAATGTTGCCCGGTAACTTGAATAACGGTCTCTAACTGCACTCGAAAGCGAAACTTCAGGCATTTATGAAGTTTATGAAAAATAAGCATTTATGAGCACTTATAGGCATTTAGGCACAAACGCCAAAATAGGCATTTATAGGCACTATAAAAACACTTTAAAAGCCCTTCTTAACCTCTAATTCATGCTCATATATCAAAGTGGGGCGACAGGAGCGCAAGGAACAAAAAGGCATTTGCCTAAAATCCGGTCTCTCTTAATCTCCGTTAAGCGTAGATGGCGTCATCCTCGTCGGGGCGAAGTGCGTTTCACAAATCAAGGACGGCTATACACGTGAAAATGCACGTGTGACCAGGCTATACCTACTCCCATAGCAATAGCTTGTTCGCTGCGTCTTTGCGCTAGAAAACTTAAATACTCGCAAAAACGCGTAATGTTTTTTTTTTTTTTTCGAAGCTTTCGTCGCCCTGCTCCCTCATACGAGAGGGTTGCATTTCCTGCGGCAAGTGCATGGGCCGCTGTGTCTTCCGCTGTGTGCGAGCGTGCAGCCGTCATTTGCCTTTACGTCAACAGATTCAGAATTGTACAGAATATTTCACCGCACAGCATATAGATATGGCATGTGTACGCATTTTAAGTAGTGCGTGCAACTCATTTCTGCTTCACTTACGCCGGTGCAAACGGGAAGCGGCCTTGTACCTCACAGAATCTCGACTGATTGGTGTACTAGTGATGCAGGCATAGTGCACATAATCAATTTCTCAGGACGCATGAACTCCGACGAGAACTGTCAGCGCCTGCAACAAGAGTTTACTTACGCTGTACTGCGCACAGCAGTAATCCATGCTTGTCGGCTGTCTGTTTCGTGCATTCTGTTGCAAGTTGGTTGAATTTCACTGCTGGCATCAACCCCTTCGTGTGTACATTGCTGGTTTGGGATTCCACAACACAACAGCAACTACCAGCCTTCCGTAAGTGCTGGTTTGGGATTCAACAACACAACAGTAACTACCAGCCTTCCGTATAGGGGCGTAATCGCAAACAAGAGACGTTTCGCGCGCAGGCTAAGGCTACGTTCACACTTGGGAAGCGGTAAAGCGGGCGGAAAGGCCAAATCGGGCGGAAACCCCAAAGCGGCCGGAAAATCTTTTCCGCGCATGTCCAAGTTGTTCACATTTGTTTTGCTACCGCCGCGGCCGCCGCTGGCGCTTTCGTACACATCCATCTAGTCTGCGTACGTTTGTCGGCGTGGTGGCGCTCATTATCGCATTATTTCGAGAGATATATGTTCATTCATTGACCCACCCGTCATCAAAAGTGATCGTCATCTGCGACCTTCGGTAAATTCCTCGTTGGCGTTCAATAATTCTGCTCACACGGGCGCGGTAGGTTGGTGCCTAGCTAGGCGTGATTATCTTTCTTTAATAGCCTTTATTTACAAGTTGTAATATTTTCAGGCATGGAATGGTGCCTGACACCGGCAAGAAAAATAATATATTGCCGAGAGCTAGTGGGGCTATACTAGTTCAGGTGCATCCAAACTAGGAAGGCCCACTAAGCTTCATCAAAGTTACTCCCTCACCAGAACAGGAATTGGCCTCCCTGGTGCAGTATTCAGCCACTACCTCCCTCATGACTCCGAAATTAACCCATGGCCCTCAGTCCCCAGTGGCTGCGGAGCACCTGACCAAGGCGGCGGTCAGACCTGCTACGCGGCAGAGGGTGCCAAGAATCTCTGGGTCCGGACAGGCCGCCAATGGAAACTGAACCTGGCAATTCGTTCAACACGCGCACCCTCTCGAGTGAGGCTAGCTTAGCAGGACTATTTGAAGAATTATCAGGCATTGCCTGGGATATTATTGGCCTTAGTGAGGTTAGAAGAACTGGTGAGGCTTACACAGTGCTGACTAACGGCCACGTCCTCTGCTATAGAGGTCTTCCAGATAAGAGAGAATCCGGGGTAGGATTTCTAGTCCATAACAACATAGCGGGCAACATTGATGAATTCTACAGCATTAATGAGAGGGTAGCAGTCGTCGTAATAAAGCTGAATATGAGGTACAAAATGAAGGTAGTACAAGCCTATGCCCCCACCTCTAGTCACGATGATGAAGAAATAGAACAGTTTTATGAAAATGTTGAATTAGCAATGAGAAAGGTGCAAACTCAGTATACTGTAGTAATGAGCGACTTCAATTCAAAAGTGGGGAAAAAGCAGGTTGGTGAGCAAGCAATTGGCAACCACGGCATCGATTCTAGGAATGCAAGAGGAGAGATGTTAGTAGAATTCGCGGAAAGAAATAGGCTCCGAATAATGAATACCTTCTTCAGGAAGTGCAGCAACAAGAAGTGGACCTGGAAAAGCCCTAATGGAGAAACAAAGAATGAAATATATTTCATACTCTCTGCCGATCCAAGCAAAGTGCAAGATGTAGAAGTGTTAGGTAAGGTAAAGTGCAGTGACCATAGGTTAGTGAGGTCAAGGATTTCTCTCAATTTGAAAAGAGAAAGAGTAAAATTAGTCAAGAGGAAACAGGCCAACCTAGAGGCAGTAAGGGTAAAAGCAGACCACTTCAGGCTGGTGCTCGCAAACAAATATGCAGCTTTAGAACAGGAAGATAAATACAACATAGAGGTAATGAATGAAACCGTAACTAGGTTGATCTCAGAAGCAGCAATTCAAGTGGGAGGTAAGGCACTAAGGCAACCAGTAGGTAAGCTCTCCCAAGAAACTAAGGAACTAATAAAGAAACGACAAAACATGAAAATGTCCAACTCAAGAGATCAGATAGAATTCGCTGAACTGTCAAAACTGATCAACACGAAGAAAGTAAGGGATATTCGAAATTATAACGTGGGGAAGATTGAGAAAGCCGTAAAATATGGACGCAGCATTAAATCAGTAAGAAGAAAGCTTGACATAGGAGAAGGCAAGACGTATGCACTGAAATATAAGCATGGTAATATCATCAGCAATTTCTATGACATAGTAAAAGCAGAGGAATAATTCTATACTAACCTGTATAGTTCACAAAACGGCCAAGCTACCTTCATTCGAAATAGTGATGAACCGGATACAGAGGCTCCTTCTATAACTAGCGATGAAGTTAGAAGGGCTTTGAAAGACATGACCAGGGGAAAAGCTGCTGGAGAAGATGGAATAACAGTAGATTTAATCAAAGATGGAGGAGACATCATGCTTGAAAAGCTTGCGGTCCTTTATACGCAATGCCTCACAACTTCAAGTGTACCAGAGAGCTGGAAGAGCGCCAACATTATACTAATCCATAAGAAGGGAGACGTCAAAGAATTGAAGAATTATAGACCGATTAGCTTGCTTTCAGTATTGTATAAAATATTCACCAAGATAATTTCCAATAGAATCAGGGCATTACTTGACTTCAGCCAACCAAGAGAACAGGCTGGCTTCAGGAAGAGATATTCTACGATGGATCATATCCATGTCATCAATCAGGTAATCGAGAAATCTGTGGAGTACAATCAACCTCTCTATATGGCTTTCATAGATTATGAAAAGGCATTTTATTCAGTAGAGATACCAGCAGTCATAGAGGCATTGCGTAATCAAGGAGTACAGGAGGCATACGTGAATATTTTAGCAAACATCTACAAGGATTCCACAGCTACCTTGGTTCTTCACAAGAAAAGTAGAAAGTTACCTATCAAGAAAGGGGTCAGGCAAGGAGACACAATCTCTCCAATGCTATTCACTGCATGCCTAGAAGAAGTTTTCAAGCCTTTAGACCGGGAAAGCTTAGGAGTGAGGATCAACGGCGAATATCTCAGCAACCTCCGATTCGCAGATGACATTGTCCTATTCAGCAACAATGGAAACGAATTACAGCAAATGATTGAGGACCTTAACCGAGAAAGTGTAAGAGTGGGGTTGAAGATTAATATGCAGAAGACAAAGATAATGTTCAATAGCCTAGCATGGGAACAAGAATTCAGGATCGCCAGTCAGCCTCTAGAGTCTGTAAAGGAGTACGTTTATCTAGGTCAATTACTCACAGGGGCCCCGCAGGGGCGTCTGCATAAGCAGGCGTTTGGTGTGTTGCGACACCACGGACCCGAGCACATGAGGGTTGGACCCTCCCGCGTGTAGCCGTGCGCGGCTTAGCCGTGTCTGGGGAAAGGGGGATCCTGGGGGCTGAGCCGATGCTGGGTGTTCGGACCTTTATGGCCCCCCGGTGGAGGCAACACACGTCTTCGGCCTCTGCTTCACATAGACGGCACCCCCGAACTGACCCACCCGGGGGAAATCGGCAGTCGTCTTTTCCTGTCTTCCTCTCCAATCTTCGTCTTTTTCTCCCGCTTTTCACCTTTCCTGTCTTCTCATCTTTTCTATTCACTTCGACTTTTCCTGGCGGCAAGGGTTAACCTGGTGTGGCTGTCCTACCTTGGGTATACCATATTGGTTTATAGTAACGGCATACTGCTGGCGCTGTGCAGACTTGTTTATATGTTCTGCCACGTCCCCTTGCTGGGCTCCGTGGTGGGTGGCAGACGCCGTTGCCGAATAAATCACTTCTTTCCATGCGATCCTCAAACTCCTTTTCTACCGATCGTGCCTCGAAAAGGGTACGCACCGACGCAACCTCGTTATTCTGGTCCAAAAACAAAGAAACTTTCCCGAAACTCTACGTCCTTCACTGTGAGCAGTCATCTACGAAAGCTAGAGCAATTTCCCCATTTCTTGTGGCCAAGTGCCTAAAAGAGACTGGTTATAAGGTAACAAAGATGTCAAGTGGAGATTTGCTCCTCGAACTAAAAGACAAGGAACCACACAACAAACTCGCTCACCTCGTAGCTTTTGGTAACATACCTGTTTCTGTGAACGCACATCGAACTATGAACACAGTGAAAGGCGTGGTATCAGATGAAGACTTAATGACATTGAATGAAGAAGAACTCCTGGATGTATGGAAGGACCAAGGTGTAATCCACGTGCAGCGCATCAAAATCAGGCGGAATGACATCGAAATCCCAACAAAGCATTTAATACTCACTTTCAACTCAACTACTTTACATGAGACTCTCGAAACCAGCTATGTAAAACTTCATGTTCGAGCTTATATTCCAAACCAGCGACGTTGCTTCAAATGTCAGAGATTTGGTCATGCATCCCAGAGCTGCAGAGGGCAGCTTATTTGCGCAAAGTGCGGCACAACCGCTCACTCTGCTGACGACTGCAATAATGATGAGCTACATTGTGCGAACTGCGACGGCAGTCACCCTGCCTACTCCAGAGCTTGTCCAGCCTGGACGAAAGAAAAGGAAATAATTACAGTAAAAGTTAAGGAGAATATAACATTACGTGAAGCTCGACAACGGATCTCATCATTATTCTCACTGAAAACATCGTTCGCCGAAGTGGTGCAACGGGGGGCGGTACCACAACGGCCTCTGGCGGCCGCCCGGACCACGCCTAGCGTGCCGAGGCCAACGCCATCCGCCCCTACGGTGGGAGCAGCCAACGCTGCCCTGCCATCTCTCAAAGTCTCCACACCAGTGACATCTACAAGCTTCGGCAGCAGCCAGGCCACAGGGGTCCTTTCGACCTCCGGCCCGGTGGGGACGAAGACTTCGTCGCTCGAGATGAAGTCTACGCGACGCACACATCGCTCTCTGGAGCGGGTGTCCAGTGCCTCGCAAGAGGCTATGGACACCAGTCCAAGCCAAACGGCGCAGGTAGCGTCGAAGGAGCGGCGAGGTTCTCTCGACCGCTCCAAAAAAGACAAAACACCAATTACAGGGCCTAACAAAGGCCCTGTAAAGTAAAGTCACTCTCCTCCTTTTTGAGACACACAGCACCTTTTATTTTCCTCCAACATGAACAGGATAATGCACTGGAATGTTAGTGGACTAATCCACAACCTAGACGACATCCAAGAACTTATCAATAAATTTAATCCAAAGGTGCTGTGTGTTCAAGAAACACACCTAAACTCCAGAAACACCAACTTCCTACGTCAGAATATTGTTTTCAGAAGAGATCGCGAGGATTCTGCCGCATCATCTGGTGGGAGAGCCATCATACTCGACAGAAGTGTAGCCTGTCAGCAACTTCCACTCAGTACGGCACTTGAGGCGGTAGCCATTCGTGCTGTACTTCTGGGTAAGCTCATAACCATTTGCCCGCTCTACATACTCCCACATTATCGTTTACACAAGCATGAATTTCACTCATTTATAGATGAATTACCAGAACCTTACCTCGTTCTTGGCGATTTCAATGCACACAGCAGCTTGTGGGGCGACACGCGTATCGATGCGCGAGGACGCCTAATCGAACAATTTCTTTTCTCCTCTGGTGCGTGTCTCCTGAATAAGAAGGAACCCACCTACTACAATATCGCAAACAAAACGTTTTCTTCCATTGATCTCAGTGTAGCTTCCCCGTCTATATTTGCTGAACTTAAATGGGAAGTTATAAAAAATCCTTACGGGAGTGACCACTTCCCGATACTGCTGAGTTCACCACAACAAAACGAACCTCCACCACAGGCACCCCGCTGGAAGTTGGATACGGCAGATTGGGAGAAATTCCAGTCTTACAAGTAGTATCTCGTGGTCTGACATAGCTTCGCTGGGAATTGATGCTGCTGTCGAGTATCTTACATCTTTTATAATTGATGCCGCTTCTGAATGTATACCTGAAATAAGTGGTGCGACCTGCAAACGCCGTGTCCCATGGTGGAACGACGAATGTCGGAACGCTCGTAGGAAACAGAACAAAGCGTGGGGGTTGCTACGCGACTCCCCAACTGCGGAGAATCTTGTCAATAAAATCGCATGGCAGAAGAACACGTCGACAGGCCAGGAGAGAGAGTTGGGAGAAGTTTTTATCAGGCATCGACTCGTATACAGACGAGGGCAGAGTCTGGAAGAAAGTTAATAAGATAAAAGGGCTACAAACTTATTCACTCCCGTTGGTAAACACACAAGGTGACAGTCTGGAAGACCAAGCTAACTGCCTGGGAGCACATTTTGAACATGTGGCCAGCTCATCCCATTATTCACAAACATTTAAAAGACACAAGGCTGCAATAGAAAAACAGAAACTAGAAAGAAAATGTACCGGACACGAGGCATACAACCAGCCATTCTGCATTGCTGAGCTGTATGCATCGCTTAGTTGCTGCAACAAGTCTGCCCCAGGCCCTGACCGCATAGCTTATCAAATGCTGAAACACCTTCCCCATGAAACAAAGAAAACTCTGCTCTTCCTATACAATGCTATATGGACCTCCGGCGAGATTCCCTCTGCCTGGAAAGAGGCCATTGTCATTCCTATACTGAAGCAGGGCAAGGACCCATCGTCTGCTTCAAGTTACCGGCCTATAGCACTAGCAATCTGTCTCTGCAAACTGTTCGAAAAAATGATAAACCGACGACTAATACATTTCCTTGAATCAAACAAACTGCTTGACCCGTACCAATGCGGGTTTCGAGAGGGTCGATCCACGGCCGACCATCTGATACGTATTGAGACGCAAATTCGTGAAGCTTTTGTCCACAAACAGTTCTTTCTGTCTGTATTCCTTGATATGGAAAAAGCCTACGATACCACGTGGCGGTTTGGAATACCTAGAGACCTCTCACACGTTGGTATACGTGGTAACATGTTAAATGTCATAGAAAGTTATTTATATAATCGCACATTCCGTGTTCGTGTGGGAAATGCTCTATCAAGACCATTTGTGCAGGAAACTGGAGTGCCACAGGGCGGGGTGCTCAGTTGCACTCTCTTTATCGTAAAAATGAGTTCTTTGCGTCTGTATATCCCAAGAAACGTGTTTTATTCTGCATACGTCGATGATGTACAGATAGGTTTCGCCTCGTGCAATCTCGCAGTCTGTGAGCGGCAGATTCAGCTTGGTCTGAACAAGGTGTCTAAGTGGGCAGACGAGAATGGATTTAGCCTTAACCCACAAAAGACCACCTGTGTCCTGTTCTCCAGAAAGAGGGGTCTGCACCCCGATCCTGACATTGAGTTGCAGGGACAACGTGTGGCCGTAAAAACCGAACATAAATTTTTAGGTGTGATTCTAGATACGAAGCTTACGTTTGTGGCACACATACGGTATCTAAGAAACAAGTGCATGAGAACAATAAATATTCTAAAAGTGTTGTCACGCACCACTTGGGGTAGTGACACAAAGTGTCTTTTGAATCTGCATAAGAGCCTCACACTCACAAGACTAGATTAGGGCGCCATAGTGTACCATTCCGCTACGCCAAGCGCCCTAAGGATGCTGGATCCGGTACACCATCTAGGCATCCGCCTAGCCACTGGTGCCTTCAGGACAAGTCCTGTGGCAAGCCTGTATGTAGAGGTGGACATGTAGTCACTTGACATGCAACGTTCATACCTAAGCCTCACCTATTTCCTGAAAGTTAATTCGAACTCGGAACACCCGTCTTTCTCAACCGTAAATGATATGACCATTGCCACACTCTTTAATAACCGGCCGACAGCAAGAGATCCCTTCTCAGTACGTGTAAGGAAAATTAGTGAACAAATGGATATCCCACTACCTGAAAATACTCTGATGGCCCCAGCAAAGCCAGTGCCACCGCGGCAGTGGCAACTCATAGAGTGTGATACCTCGTTTGTAGAGGTCACAAAAGACGCTCCAGAGGCACATATCCGAATGCATTTTCTAGAAATTCAGTCCAAGTACTCGTCCTGCACTCAGTTCTACACTGACGCTTCCAAGTTGCATGCAGGGGTGTCTTATGCAGTAGTCGGACCGTCGTTCTCCGAGTCAGATGTACTGCACCCAGAAACAAGCATTTTTACGGCTGAGGCCTATGCACTTTTATCGGCTGTGAAGAGTATAGGCAAATCAAACCTCAAAAGATCAATAATATTTACAGACTCCCTAAGCGCCGTAAAAGCCCTCATGACTCTACATAGACACAAAAACCCTGTACTCATTGAACTGTATTCTGCTCTGTGCAAAGCATACATGTCTAACCAGCATATTATTTTGTGCCTGGCCATAGAGGCATCGAGGGTAATGTTCTGGCTGATCAAATGGCCACATCAACTACATCGCGAGCCCTTAACCCTACCGCTTCTGTCCCTGCCACAGATCTCAAGCCCTACTTGAGAAAGAAACTTCGAAGCCACTGGCAGCGCTTGTGGGATGCCGAAACGAACAATAAGCTCTACTTAGTTAAGCCACAGATTGGCCCGTGGCATCCTGTTACGAAAATACGAAGAACTAATGTCCTATTCTCTCGTCTGAGAATAGGACATACATATGGCACCCACAATTTTCTCTTAACTGGAAATGACCCGCCAACCTGTAGTACATGTGGAGAGAGGCTTACCGTGCTACACGTGCTCGTGGAGTGCAGGGAAGCCGAAAGAGAGAGAAAAAGACACTTCCCTCTAGCGTACCAGTACCGTCTCCCTCTCCGCCCCGCTAGGTTTCTTGGCGACGAACCTCTGTTTAGCACTAAAGCTGTTCTGGATTTTCTGAGCGATGTTGTACTGCATGTTATTTGCCCAATAGTTTCGTAGCGCGTCCTCTCTTCCGCGTCCTCTCGCCGCGATAGTAGTTTTGCATAGCACGCGCCTCCAGGTCCTTACGTTTTCAAAGGGTCTGTCAAGGCAGTAGTGCTTTTTAAAAAGATTTATCTGTGATATATTTTCGCCTATCATCATTATCTTGCAATTTGTTCTTTTGTGATCATAGTGCACCTCATTAGCCATTGCCATAATTTTATTACATATACATTTTACGCATTTTACAGCGATTGTTTTTAGGCCCTTTTACAGCCACGACACATCTACCTTTCGCAATTCATTGCTTCATTGTCAACTCATGAACACTGGCCTGGCGCTCTTTGGCCATATCTGGCCCTTGCGCCATTAAACACCATACATCATCAATTACTCACAGGGGACTCTGATCACGAGAAAGAAATTTACCGAAGAATAAAATTGGGTTGGAGTGCATACGGCAGGCATTGCCAAATCCTGACTGGGAGCTTACCACTGTCGTTGAAAAGAAAAGTGTACAATCATTGCATTATACCGGTGCTAACATATGGGGCAGAAACTTGGAGGTTAACAAAGAAGCTCGAGAACAAGTTAAGGACCGCACAAAGAGCGATGGAATGAAAAATCTTAGGACTAACGTTAAGAGACAGGAAGAGAGCGGTGTGGATCAGAGAGCAAACGGGGATAGCCGATATTCTAGTCGGCATTAAGCGGAAGAAATGGAGCTGGGCAGGCCATGTAATGCGTAGGATGGATAACCGGTGGACCATTAGGGTTACAGAATGGATACCAAGAGAAGGGAAGCGCAGTCGAGGTCGGCAGAAAACCAGATTGGATGATGAAGTTAGGAAATTTGCAGGCGCAAGTTGGAATACGCTGGCGCAAGACAGGGGTAATTGGCGATCGTAGGGAGAGGCCTTCGTCCTGCAGTGGACATAAAATAAGCTGATGATGATGATGATGATGACAAGTTGTAATAACATTTCATAATTTCGTATTATTGTCGGCGCCTCCAGGACACCAAAGCGGCAACGGGAACACCAAAGCTAAAACCCGGGCTGGCCCTTGTGTTGGGGCTCGCCAAAGCCTGCGCGTCCTACGTGAGACCTACGCTCCCAATCTATTGTCGCGACGAGAAAAGCACCCCGCGACTTCTGCAACATACCATGCACGTGCGAGGAGAATTATGGAGCGCCAACGAGGAATCTGCCTAACTATTTATTGTCTGCCTCAGAGCCATGTTGAAAGTCCTCTGCGCAGCCGCAGCCGCCGCCGGCGGCGGCGCGCGCCCGGCCTGAAAGCTTCAACGTAGACTTTCTAGGTGCGCCGCCGTCGACTTGGCTTTCGCAAGCAAAAAGTAAAGAAAAAAGCAAGCGCTTTAGGAGAGGAGGCGGCGGAGGAAAGAGTAGATGGCGGTACTTTTCTTATATAGTGTGGTTAGGCCACGGTGTAGCCCTAAGAAATATAGGTGTTGACACTCGCGGCCCGCCGTGGCGGAGAGCGCGGACAGATCGTGTTCGCTGTAGCCACGCCCCATCGGCCCCTGAGCCGCAGCGCCCCCCACGCAGCTGCGGCCGGCGCATGTGCTACAGCCACGGTGTCACGGCCGCCTGGAATGGGCGGCTTTCTCTGCATTAGAGTCACTGGAAAAACAGAGTACCGCAAAGGTACGCGGCATGCCGGCAACATTGGGTGGCGGCGGCCATGTTCCTTCCAGACCGCCGACGCGCTGTAGCGGTGCCAGCGTGCATTGAGTAGCGTTGACTTAACTGGCGGATTTCCCCCTAGATTTCGAGTCCCGTTTCACGAAACTGGATTATTTTTGTGTTTTTCTTCAAATGGATGCCACAAGTGACATCAGGATATCGACGGAAATGAACGTACTGCGCGGTAAGCGACGGAACGTATAAAATGTGCGGCGATGGTTCCGATGCTCTACGTGTCGCTTTTGGACTTCGTCTTGCGTCAAGTGCTATGTGCAGAGCTGCTGCAAACATACTTGTATGCGCCCAGTGAATTCACTTGAAACGTCTTTTACATGAAAACTGGGCCCTGAGGTTGTGTTTGCGCTAAAAACGCAGCTTGACAGCCGATGGAATATGCAGTGGGTGTTCAGGTTGCCTTCATAGTGCTCGTTCGCGTCCTTTCGAAGTACAAAAGCAAGCAAATGTAAACAGCTTACTGCTGCGCTTGTTTATCTGTATAATCGGAGCAAAGTGTAAGCAGTAATATTTATGTAGATTTATAAAGTTGCCTGTCACGTATCAGTGATAAAACGCCAGCAGCCTCTGCAAGCAAACTTCGCGTCTTGCGGCTACTGGCGTGTTTGCGAATGCGTGCTTGTAATGTTCTCGTCGATTTGTGAAATAAGCTCTCTGAAGGTAACGTTGTAAACGACTGGTTAACAGCTTTTAATTCACGCGAAACTCAAGCAGGTATCCGCATACGGCTATAAAGAATGTGTGCGAATGTTTTTTTTTTTTTTATACCTTTGATAATGTCAACCTTTTAGCGCACTTATTTCCAATCTGTTACTGTGTTCTGGAGTATTGTGTTGACATTGCCAGTACTAAACAGTGGTGCGGTTTTCCTATATTTATTTTCGATCATGCTCCTTTTATTGTATACCCTTTATGTGAATCGGATCATTAACACAGAAAGACGTTTTCGAAAAAAAAAAGTTGCGAAGACACGGTAAAAACTAGGTTTCTGAAACTGAATTGTAACATTGAGCACTTCTATGTTTTAAATGATGTTCTTGTCGCTGCACTCACGGCATAAAAATATGTATGAGGCTGTTTATAGAGGTGCTGTGCCAGTTGACAAGCATTCGTAATCATGCTGTAGCAGGTTTGCAATAAAAATTACTATTTTACAGCCTCCCTGTATAAGGGACACCATACCATTTGTCCCCGAATTGCTTCATGCTGTCAGCAAAATTCCCATTTTCAGAACAGCATGCAGTCACAAAGTAAGATGTGGAGGCAAGCAACATATTTATTTCACAACAGTCACAACAACAATTTATTTCGTCAAGCATGACAACAGCATACCGTCTTCCGATTCGACTCTTGGTTTCTCAAAATCATCAGGAATGAAATGGTCCTATAGTTTGTCCATGGAGAAAACAAAGAAAAATAGGAATGTTAATAAACCTACCCTGTGACAGTGCTTAAAATATCTAAAGTGTAAGTAGTCGCAAAAAAAAAAAGAGTTAGGAAATCTATAGAAGACATTTTGAAGCAACATTTTCTGTGTAGACCTGGTGCTTGTTTAAAACACGTTATTCATGGGAACCGCCTCCTTTTACTTTGTAGCACAACATGCTCACTTGAAATGCATGTTTGTTGTTTCCATCGAGCCGCGCGAATCAAGCACTGCAGCTTGCTTGACATGTATGTACGTTTTCTTCAAACGCGGCGCGCAAACCGAATGAAACAGTGGAGAGCTTGCTAGAAAGTTCGTAGTGCGATGTTTTCAACAGCACTAAGTGACTTGAAACATAGGTACTGGGCAATTTTCAATAGCGCAAAACAAAGCCAGCCGCGCGAACCGAACAGTTTACTGGAAACAATAGCGCAAAGCAGAGCGGGCCTCGCGAACCGGAGACCTTACTTGAAAGATAGGTACTGGGCGATTTTCAATAGCATGAAACAAAGCGAGCCACGCGAACAGAACAGCTCACTCAAACCACGTGTGCTAGCTACATAGTGTTCAATAGCCGCACCCAGAGCGATGAGCGTGAACTGGACAGGTAAAGTTTAGCGGTCACACGCAAGTACAGTCACTTGAAAGCAATAACTGTCCAGCAAACTAGTTATTCAAGAAACTTACCTCGCACAAGCGGGTGTTCTTCGAGGGCGCGAAGTTTTTGCGGCCAATTCTGTGGAGCCACGCAGAACGTCGTTCACCGTCGTCCTTCCAGCACGGAATAGAGAAAAATGCCTTCCCGGACTCCGTTCGGTTGCTACACCCGAAGGCGCAGCAACCAGGCATGATGATGGGTTATTTCTGACGCCTGTGTTCGCAAGCGCAACGCAAGCGTTGAACGAAACGGCGAAGTGCTCTCCGTGCGCGGTGCGTGCGCTACGGTTTCGACGTGCCAACTGAAAGGGCTTGGAAGAAATATGGCGGCAAAAGGTCACGTGACACGAGCGCCCCAATCACCGGTGGCCGCGGCAGGAGGCGGCGCGCGGAAAACAAATGCGATACTCTAAAATTTTTCCAGTGACTCTACTCTGCATCACCCCGCAGCGCGCGCCGATGCAGGCGGCCGTGACTGTGTAGCTGTAGCACATGCGCCGGCCGCAGCTGCGTGGGGGGCGCTGCGGCTCAGAGGCCGAGTGAAGCCGAACAGGACGGTCGTGGCCGAGTGGAGCTCAGCGCAGCAGGAGCAGTGAATAAGTTCAATTTTTGTTTATTCTTATTTGGTTGATAGAAGTGTTAGGGTACCCGAGCTATCTATATATATTGTTTTTCATGCTTTTTTAGTTTCTTGGCTAGTTTGGTAGGACGTTAATAGGTAGCGAATAGTTCAATTTGTTTAAATTTTTTTTTTTTTTGGAAGCGGGTTGTGGCGCACGTGTTGCATGGTGAAAGCAGTGTAAAGCGGCAGTTTTAAACCGCGTTAGGGAAGCTAGCGGAGGTAGCCGGATAGCGAGTTTGCCGTACGGCTTACCGTGGGGCCTTGATCAGGTATTTTATTGGGCTTTCTCGTTAGGTGGACGGGTGGACAATGGCGCGGCAGGCTAGGAAGGACAGGGGTGATGACGAGCTGGTGCAGTGCGAGGAGTGCAAACGTTGGTGTTATTTGGACGAGACGCACTTCGCCAGTTTAGCCGACGCTGAGGAGGCTAGCTTCGCGTGCAGGTCGTGTGAAGGATTTAAGGGAGCTGTGCGGCGGATGGAAGGGGAATGGGCAGCCAGTGTGGAAGAGCTCAAAGGGGAGCTGAAGGTGGAGCGAGAGCGGCGAATTGAGCTCGAAACTCGGATCGGCGAGTTGCTTCACAGGGAGGGGGCCGAGGCCGTCCTGGTAAAGCGAATAGCTGGCGAGCTACAAGAAGAACGGGAAAAGCGGGCCGTGCTGGAAGAGCGGGTGGAGGCGCTAATGGTACAGGCGGCGCGTAATCCCGGGTCAGCTCAGGCGGGCGGCGGGGACAGCGCGGAGACTCAGGCAGAGGCATGCCATGAGAGCAGGGAGGGACGCCTAGGGGCCGTTGAACAGCAGGCGAGAGCCGGCGGCAACACGGCGGTTCCACAACTCTACAGCAAGGTAGTGCGGCAGGCTTCGGGTGGGAAGGGACGAACGGCAGGGAGCACATCGTCACGTGTCAGTGGCGCAGGGCGGGTGGAGAACCAGCTAGCGCGAACTGGAGGACGACAATCGCAGGCGGGAGGCAAACGTGTAGAGCGAAGGGTCCTAGTGGTGGGGGACTCCAACGTAGCTAGGGTTAAGGAGGGCGTCCTTACAACAGTGAAGGCAGACGGGCGGGTGAGGGTGGAGGCCCAGTCAGGGAAGTGCATGGTTGACGCAATGGAAGAAGCTCAGAAGGTGGTATCAGACAACCTCGAGCATGAACATCTGGTCGTTATCCATGCTGGTCTCAACGATGTGCTGAAGGGAAGGAGCCAGAACCTAAACGGACAGTTAGAGGTTGGGTTGCGTAAACTCAGAGAAACCTCTGCGAAAGTGCATGTGACCATATGCACAATCCCACATGTCCGGGGCCAGGCTAGCGCGGTGGAATGGAGGGTGCGTGAGGCTAACCGGGTCATTAGGGGTCTAAGCAGACCACTTGGGTACGGTGTAATGGAGGTAAACCGGGAAGTGTACGAGTCTGGCTCCCAGCCTTTTGCACAGGATGGCATTCACTACAGTGGTGCCACGGGCGGGAGCGTAGGTAGTAGGATAGGGCGCCAAGCTACGGCTTTTTTGGGGGGACCCAGAGCCCTAAGACCACCAGTGTAGACGAAGACGGACCCAGAGAGGCTCCAAGATTCAAGAAACGTAGAATCGGTAGAAGAAATAAACGTAAGCACCAGGGGCAAGGTCATTCTGACATAGGTTACATTAACATGCAAGGTGGCAGGAATAGGCTGAAGTGGGAGGAGATAGACGAGCAACTAAGGCAAGAAAAGCTGATGGTATACGGGTTTGTGGAGACACATCTTAGGGACATGGAGCAACCTCCCTGTAACCCTGACTATACATGGGAATATTGCAATAGAACAGAGGGCAGCAGAAAAGGTGGTGGAATTGGTGCATTTATTCATAAAAGTAAGAACTGGCAAAGGGTCAAACAGGAATGCAAGGAGCATTTATGGCTAAAAGGGAAAGTTGCAGGAGAGCAGACACTCCTTGGCTTTGTATACCTGTGGACAGGAGCAAATGCCAAAGAGGAAAACAAAAAAATGCTGGAATGCATATCAAGTGACATTAATGAGCTAGGAGAAGGGTGCGAGATTATTATACTAGGAGATATGAACGCACACATAGAAGACATGGACGGGTACACAGACTCAACAGGCAACATGATGCTGGATATGTGTGAAATGCATGACTTAGTTGTATGCAACAGTACTGAGAAGTGTGAAGGGCACATAACATGGGAGGTAGGGAGCCTGCAGTCGACGATAGATTATGCACTAATGTCACATAGGATGCACGATAGGCTAAATGTAATGAGCATAGATGAATATGGCTCCAGAAGTCTAGGTAGTGATCACAAACGTATTAAGGTGAGTTTTAGAAGGGAAATGAAAGTAGGTAGGAGGCAAGATGAACAACCAGGTGGGATATTTTACTCGGAAAAGCAGCTTGAAATAGCAACCCAGCAAATTGAGAAAGTAATTTCAGAGGACACAAAAACAGAATGGACATATGCAAATTTAACAGGACTATTTGAGCTAGAGCTTACTAAGGTACGAGTCAGGACAAAAGGGAACAGAAGACGTAAACCCAAGAGCTGGTGGGATGAGGAGGTTAAGAGGGCCATAGAGAAACGCCAGGAAGCATCCAGGGAACACAGATATTCAAAGCAGAGGGGTGAACCAGAAGCTGATGTAGGCAGAAAATGGAACAACTTCTTAAGCTGTAGAAGGGAAGCATCCAATTTGATCAATGAGAAGATCAGAAGAAAGGGGAGCCAATGGTTGTCAGAAGTAAACAAAAAGGATAGAAAAGCAGCAAAGAAATTTTGGAAACATCTCAACTCCTTGAGTAATAAGACTAGCCTAGAGCAGAGGTTTATAGTTACAGCTCAAGGTGTTCGACTAGAGGGAGATGAGGCAATGGAACATATAAGAACAATGATGACAGAAAAATTTAAAGAACGAAACATAGCATGTGCTCAATCAGGTGAGGATGGACTAGTCAGTGCAGTGGCTCCACTGGCACAAAGCGAGTGGGAAAGGGCAGAGAAGAGGGTTCCTAGTAGCACGTCGACAGGTCCTGATGGCATCCCAATTATGTTGATAAAGACATTGGGCCCAAAATCTAAGAAAGCATTAAGAGAGGCAGTGAGCAAAATGATAATGGACGGTAAAGCCCCTGACGGGTGGAGACTGAGCAGGATGAGCATGATATATAAGGGAAAGGGGGACAAAGCCGACATAAACAACTACCGTCCCATAACAGTGACGTCAGTGGTTTACAGGGTGGTGATGCAGATTATAAAGGACAGACTGCAGGCATGGGTGGAGAGCGAGGAGGTGCTGGGGGAACTACAAAATGGGTTCCGAAAACAAAGAAGGTTAGAAGATAATCTGTTCTCATTGACACAGTGTATTGAAATAGCAGAAAAGGAACACAGGCCCCTATGGCTTGCCTTTCTGGATATCAAGGGAGCATATGACAGTGTAATCCAAAAGGATTTGTGGGACATACTGGGCACTCTAGAGGTGGAAGATGGAGTAAGAAATCTTTTAAAAGATATCTATAAAAGTAACAAGGTGCTTATAAAATGGGAAAACAAGGTATCTGGGCCTATAGAGATACAGCAGGGGCTTAGGCAGGGGTGCCCTCTGTCACCTCTGTTGTTCATGCTGTATTTACAAGGATTAGAGAAAAAATTAGAGAGGAGCGGACTTGGCTTCAACCTTTCCTATTCCAAGCAGGGAGAATGGATTAAACAGTCATTACCAGGACTGATGTATGCAGATGACATTGTACTTATGGCTGACAGCAAGGAAGACTTGCAGAGATTAATGGACATCTGTGGTAAAGAGGGAGATAGCTTAGGTTTGAAGTTTAGTAAAGAAAAATCGGCAGTCATGACTTTTAATGATAATCAGGGCAGCGAGCATAGGATACAGGAGGTTACGCTGGAGGTGGTGGATAAGTACAAATATCTTGGAGTGTGGATAAACAATGGGGCTGAGTACCTAACGGAACATGAAAAATATGTGACGGCTAAAGGTAGCAGAAATGCAGCTGTGATGAAAAATAGGGCACTGTGGAATTACAATAGGTACGAAGTGGTGAGAGGGATTTGGAAAGGGGTGATGGTCCCTAGTTTGACTTTCGGCAATGCGGTCCTGTGCATGAGATCAGAGGTTCGAGCAAGGTTGGAAGCTAAGCAGCGAGGGGTAGGTAGACTGGCTCTGGGAGCACACGGAAATACACCAAATCAGGGGGTACAGGGTGACATGGGATGGACGTCATTCGAGGGCAGGGAAGCCAGCAGCAAGATAGAATTTGAGGAGCGATTGAGAGAGATGGCAGAAAAGCGGTGGGCAAGGAGAGTTTTCAGTTATTTGTACATGAGGAATGTTGATACAAAATGGAGGAAGCTGACCAGAAAACTGTCAATCAAATATTTGGACTGCAGGAGGGGTGCAAACCAGGAAACAGCGGTTAAGAAAAAGGTTAAGGAAACAGAGAGGGGTCTGTGGAAAACAGGGATGCAGACGAAATCAGCACTGGGCACATACCGAACTTTCAAGCAAGAAATTGCCAAAGAAAATATCTACGATAATTCTAGGGGAAGCTCTTTGTTGTTTGAAGCCAGGACGGGAGTATTGCGGACTAAGATGTACCGAGTCAAGTACCAAGGTATAGACACGTTGTGCTGTGCGTGTGGAGAAGAAGAGGAAACGGCTGAACACCTCGTACTTTTCTGTAAGGGGCTTAACCCTACAGTGCAAGGCAACGGGGCTGATTTTTTCAAAGCATTGGGGTTTAGGGACAGTGAAGGCAAAATAGACTTTAAGCGGGTAGAAATAACCAAACAGAGGTTATCTGATTGGTGGATAAAATTAAGGCAGGGGTGAAATTTCACCCACCACAAAGTACAAATTATGTTAATAGCCATGGCTAGGTGGCGTATGCCACCGCCCGATTTAAAGGGTTCAGCCTCATCCATCCATCCATCCATCCGATGACGGTCGTCAGCCGACGAACAGTGGGCAGTCGATGATGAGAGCCGTCGGACAGTGGGCAGTCGTGGTGGACGGACGTGTTTCTCCGGGGCTCCATGTCGGCGACGAAAACATAAGTATTTTTATTTTTGCATGCTTTGAGCTTGCTTCTGTTGTTAGACTTGCTGGTTTTAAATAGGTTGGAAGTGGCAGGGCTATCAGATATTTTTTTTTCCTTCTTCGTGTGTGTATCGGGTGTATTTCGTTTTTTAGGACAGTCAGAACGTCGTTTCCTGACACGTGTTTCAACACGTGCGACCGCGTGGTACGTTAAGTCCTTTAGTCTTGAAATAGTAGGTTGGAAGTGTCAGGGATATTAGCCATTAGTGTTTTCAGCGGGTGTGTATTTGTATCGAGAATATTGCTTTTGTAGGACAGTCAGAGCGTGGCAACGTGTCCGAACACGTGCGAACGTGTGTCATGAATTAAGTTTGCTCGACATTTTGTGCTGATACTTTGTGATTACTTGCGGATAAATAAATTCTGGCATTTTAAGGTTTTAGGTTTTGTGCGTATCGGCCTTTTGTAGGTACGTGCTTCGGAAGGTTCGGTGATAGCATTTGAGAACGCCAAGTGCAACATATGGCAAAAATGGCGGGAAAGCGAGCAGGGTGCGGGGGGTCTCTCAAGGTAGACGAGGGGACTGAGGACAATAGCGTGGAAACTGAGCCAATCGACAGACAGACACTGTGATGTCGATGCTAGGCTAAAGAAAATGGAGGATGTCCAGATTGAGCTTGCGAGGTGTCTCCTCGGGTGCAGATTGTGGTATGCACTGTGCCAGAGGTACCTGTAAGTGACATTAACGTACAAAGAGCAGTTGCGGTCACTAATGAGGCGATTTGGCAAATGAGCCGAGAGAAAGGTTTCGAGGTTGTGGAAGTCAACAGGGAAGTGAGAAGGTATGGTTGCTTTCAAAGAGACGGAATCGACTTCGATCACAGGCTTGGACGTGAAGTGGGCTGGCGACTCGCTGGTCGTGCAATTGCTTTTATTGCGATAGCAATTATATGGACACTTCAACGGGATTTCTGCCGTCGGCGTCGCCGTCGTCGTCGCCGTGAGGTTCCGTATAGATTCCAAGGGCGATAAAATCGTCGCCGCGCGCCGTATGCGCGAGTAAAAGCGCGCGCGGGACGCGCGCTATCACGGAGAACCAACGCACGGCGGAAAGCAAACGCGATTGTCACCCAAAAGGCCGTGAGGGTATGGAGGGGAGGGAGGCGGGGCGACGCTGTGCTACGGCACCAAATGCTTATCTTGCAACCCAGCGCAAGGAGAACTGGCAACGCAATCTCCCACGCGAAAGCAAAAAAAAAAAAAAATGTCACAGTTTCGCCCTAAGGGCGAAGCAATGAATGCGATAGCAACACAGCAATGTCATACGAAGTAAGGTGAGCGGCTTTGGTAGCAATATGAATTGTAGTAAACATGAGCTGATTAAGTAAGCAGGTGTGCTGCGGCGTAAGTAGACCGACATGAAGAGAGACTCGATGACCACGAGAAGGCGCGTGTGAAACGGTGGTGTTGATGAGAAGCGCTTCCCGTGGGCAGCGCGTGCGAAGGGACACACCTGTAGCGCTGCACTGCCGATCCGGGCAGCATTGCATGTGTAGCGTGCGTTGGAAAATGTGGCCCGACTATTACTAACTGAATGAACAAGCGTGGTGTGAGCGCGCACAAACCAACACGAATAGATCACACTGAATGACTGCAGACAACGACTGTCAAAACGCTGGCAGCAAGCATACGCCGCAGCGGGCGAAGGTACGTGCGGTCTATCGATTCAACGAAGGTCAGAGCCGTGTGGAGATAAGAGACGGTGCGGACGAGCGACGAGCGCGGTTGTTGGCAGAGTAGAAGTGCGCCCCGCCCCCCCCCCCCCCCCCCCGCTCCCTCCGGCGCTGCCTACCTGCTTCCTTGCTTGCGCGTGGGAGATGAGTACGTTCGCTCTCCGTGACAGCGCGCGTCCCCGCACGCTTCCGCTCGGGCATACGGCGCGCGGCGAAGATTTTATCTATAGGGAACCTCCGGCGACGGCGACGCCGACGGCAGAAATCCGGTTGAAGTGTCCATATAATTGCTATCGCAATAAAAAAAAAAACAGCGGGGAGGCAGCGCGGGAGGGACGGGGGGAGCAGCTTCTACTCTGCCAACAAATACGCTTGCACTGGCTGTGGTGGCCGTCGCCCGCACCGTCTCTTTATCTCCACCACAGCCGGGCTCGACTGGCGCGCGCACTCGCTTCTTAAGCAAGCGAGCGCGCGCGCCAGTCGAGCCCGGCCGTGTCTCCACACGGCTCTGACCCGCTGTCCATTCGCCGCTCAGTTTCCGTTGAAGCGATAGACCGCACGATTCTTCGCCCGCTGCAGCGGCCGCGCCAGCGTTTTGACAGTCGTTGTCTGCGGTCAATCAGTGTGATCTATTCATGTTTGCTTGTGCGCGATGACACCACGCTTGTCAATTCAGTTAGAAAGCGAATGTGTCCAAGTTTATGCGGCCGATAAAACTACTCTACTATCCCTACTCCGAATAGCTCTCTACCAATTTGCTATCGCAATTGATGCTTCGCCTTTCGGGCGAAACTGCGACATTTTTTTGGGGGGGCCGACGGGCGCTAAGGAGGCCAGGCTAAGTAGTAATGAAGAAGGTACCTCAGGGGAACCTCTGACTAACAGCACCGGTCGCAAGAGAAAAAGGAGAAAGAAAAGAGCTCGCTGTGCAATAGGTTATATAAACATGCAGGGCGGTAGAAGAAAAGAAAAGTTGTTAGAGATTGAGGAGCAGTTAAATAGAGAACAACTAGGTGTGTACGCGTTTACAGAAACGTGCCTTAGAGACTTAGAAGAGCCACCAATGATTGAGAATTATGTTTGGGAAGGGTGCAATCGAACCAAATTGGAAAGAAAGGGAGGGCGAGTTGGAATGCTCATACATCAGGGGGCCAAGTGGGAAAGAGTAAATTCAAAGTGTCAAGAGCATCTTTGGCTATCAGGCACAATCAGTGGAAAGAAAACTTGGCTGGGAGTGACGTATTTATGGACAGGGAAAAATTGCAAAGAAAAGAATCAAGAGTTAGTGAAATGCCTAAGTGCGGATATTAAGAGCTTCGGGATGGAGGGCGAAATTATCCTGTTGGGTGACATGAATGCCCACATACAGGATCTAGATGGTTATACCGACAACAACGGGATATTAATGCTAGATATCTGTGAGCAACATGCCCTCGTTATCGTGAACACGGGGCCAAAATGTGATGGCCAGATCACATGGGAAGGCGGACAATCGGCCATCGATTACTGTCTGATGACAGAAGGAATTTATGATAAGTTGAAAGAAATGGTCATTGACGAGGAAGGGGATAGCAGCATAGGGAGTGACCATAAACGCATCATTTTGAAAATGGGATATGTAGTTGGGAAAGAGAGCAAGGAACGAAGAATGACTAGTCCAAATTTGAAAGATGAACAAATAGCAAATATAGCCACAAGAGTCGAGAAAGAACTTGACAAATGGCCAAGCGAGGAGTGGGAATATGGTGAGCTTGTAAGTGTAATTAATGACGAAAGAAATTAGGAAAGAGAAGCAACATGCTTGTTGGAAAGGAAAAAGGAAGCCGAAAAGCTGGTGGAACAGGGAGATACGGGAGGCGATCTACGAACGAAAGAAAGCATCACGAGAACACAGACAGGCAAAAAATTCACTGTTGCCGCAGGATGAAATAGACAGAAAATGGGAAATATACCGCGGGGAAAAAAAAACATGGTTCAAATATTAGTTCAAGCAAAGATTAAAGGTGAAAGTGAACGTTGGTTGTCAGAAATACGTGAGAAAAAGAAGGCCGCACCTAGAATATTTTGGAATCACATTAACGTATTAGACAGGAAGGTGGGAACAGTACAGCAACATATCCTTGACGAAGATGGAAATAAATTGGAAGGGGACGCGGCATTAAAGTATGTTCGAAAAAAATGTCACAGTTTCGCCCTAAGGGCGAAGCAATGAATGCGATAGCAACACAGCAATGTCATGCGAAGTAATGTGAGCGGCTTTGGTAGCAATATGAATTGTAGTAAACATGAGCTGATTAAGTAAGCAGGTGGCTGCGGCAGTAAGTAGACCGACATGAAGAGAGACTCGATGACCACGAGAAGGCGCGTGTGAAACGGTGGTGTTGATGAGAAGCGCTTCCCGTGGGCAACGCGTGCGAAGGGACACACCTGTAGCTCTGCACTGCCGATCCGGGCAGCATTGCATGTGTAGCGTGCGTTGGAAAATGTGGCCCGACTATTACTAACTGAATGAACAAGCGTGGTGTGAGCGCGCACAAACAAACGTGAATAGATCACACTGAATGACTGCAGACAACGACTGTCAAAACGCTGGCAGCAAGCGCATATATACGCCGCAGCGGCGAAGGTACGTGCGGTCTATCGCTTCAACGGAAACTGAGCGGCGAATGCACGGCGCATAAAGGTCAGAGCCGTGGGGAGATAAGAGACCGTGTGGGCGAGACGAGCGCGGTTGTTGGCAGAGGAGAAGTGCGCCCCCCCCCCCCCCCCCCCCCCCCGCTCCCTCCGGCGCTTGCTTCCGGCTTCCTTGCTTGCGCGTGGGAGATTGAGTGCGTTCGCTCTCCGTGATAGCGCGCGTCCCCGCACGCTTCCGCTCGGGCATACGGCGCGCGGCGAAGATTTTATCTATAGGGAACCTCACGGCGACGACGACGGCGACGACGACGGCAGAAATCCGGTTGAAGTGTCCATATAATTGCTATCGCAATAAAATAACAGCCGAATCATTTGAGGGCAATGGCGAGGTGGTTTCTGAGGAAAAAGAGAATGAACTAGAACCAGACGGAAAAGGAGTTGGTGCTGAGTAATTTCAACTGGAAGAAAGCTGAAGAGAACATTCCTAAACGCACACCCACAGGTTTAGACGAGGTTCCCGTTAGACTGATGAATGAGCTAGGACCAAAAAGTAAGGAAGCGCTGTTGAAAGCAGTAGAAAAATGCTTACAACATAGGCGAATACCAGACAGTTGGAGACAAAGTAGGATGAAATTAATTTATAAATGTAAGGGGGGAAAAGATAAAATTCACTCTTATCGACCGCTGACCATTACATCGGTAATATACAGGTTAGCAATGCAGGCGATTAAATTGAAGCTGCAAGCATGGGCAGAGCATAATGGCATATTGGGAGAACTTCCGAATGGTTTCAGAATCGGTAGGCGGCTCGATGATAACTTATTTGTCCTTACTCAGTGTATTGAAATATCCAGAAAAGAAAGGAGACCACTATATGTGACTTTTCTAGACATTGCCGGAGCGTATGGCAACGTAGATCGCACCATTTTGTGGAATATTCTAGAAGGGGAAGGTATAGGCAACGACTGTATACAGCTGTTGAAGGATATTTACCGAGAAAATACTGTTTGCGTTGAATGGGAAGGGATGACGAGCGAGGATAAAGTTGATATCAACAAGGGACTGAGACAGGGTTGCCCTTTATTCCCGCTGCTGTTTATGATGTACGTGGTAGGGATGGAATCAATATCGGGTTTAACCTCTCATACAAACAAGCCGGCACAATAGTTGAGCAGCAGCTGCCAGGTTTATTTTATGCGGACGGCATTGTGTTGCTTGCTAACAAGCAAAGTGATATGCAACGTCTGGCTGATATCTGTGGAGAAGAATGTGAGAAGTTAGGATTAAAATTTAGCGTTAATAAATCAGGTGTTATGGTATTCAATGAAAACAGTGAACAGACAGTGTTGATTCAGGGCCAGGAAATACCTCGGGTAAAAGAATACAAATACCTTGGTATATGGATAAACGAAGGCGATAGATATCTGGAGACACAGGAGAAAACAATAACAGCAAAAGGGAAGAGAAATGCGGCCATAATGAAACACAGAGTGCTATGGGGATACAATAGGTACAAGGTGCTCCGGGGTATGTGGAAAGGTATAATGGTTCCAGGGCTTACATTTGGAAATGCGGTTGTTTGCTTGAAGTCAGGGGTACAATTAGGACTCGATGGCAACCAAAGGTTAGTGGGACGCCTCGCGTTGGGCGCCCACGGGAAGACTACTAATGAAGCTGTGCATGGTGATATGGGCGGGACAAATTTTGAAGCAAGGGAGGCTCAGAGTAAAATTGATGTTGAAGAACGACTGAGGAAAATGGAAGAAAGTAGATGGGGTGCAAGAGTGTTCAGGTATTTGTACAGGCAAAACATTGACTCACAGTGGAGGAAAGGAACTAGGAAGCTTACCAGCAAATATATGACAGGTATGGCCAGCAACACGGCAACAAAGAACGTCAAACGCAAAATGAGAGAGGTTGAGACAAGGTTATGGGTGGCGGCAATGGAAAAGAAACCTGCTATGACTAACTACCTCAAAGGAAAAAAGGAAATTAGGAAAGAAACAATTTATGAAAACTCAAAGGAAAGCTCCTTGCTTTTCGAAGCGAGATCAGATAAAGCGAAGTACACCAAGGACGAAGCCGCGTGTGCTCGCTGTGGTAAAGCTAGAGAAACGATGGAACGTGTTTTATTGGAATGTGAAGAAATCTACCCAGCTGCAAGTCTAGGCTCCTCCGATCTCCTTGAAGCCCTTGGGTTCAGGGATAGCACGGGCAAAGTAAACATGTCCGCTGTGGAGATTAGTAAGACGCGGTTGGAGATTTGGTGGCAGAAAAGCAGGGAGACCACAAACAACAGACGTACAGAAACATAATTCCCAGTAACGGTTTAAAAAGGTTGATGCCTGGAATTATTTGTATTTGTGTGTTTCTCAAAAATAAAGGTAGGACATTAGGCAAATTAATAACAAGAGCTTGGTGGCGCAACCCACCACCCCGTTTCAAAGGGGACGCTCATCCGATGGGGCGTGGCTACAGCGAACACGATCTGTCCGCGCCGTTGGGCGAAGTGTCAACACCTGAAGTATTTCTTACACCGTGGGCGAAGCATGTGCGCGGTAGCTGGGAAGGGTGGCGTGAAGAGCTTGGCGAAGCGATGGCATGCCTAGGCGAAGCGGGGGAGCAGCTATACCACGTGGTTGCAAGGCGACGCGAAGTGACGTCATGGCTAGACGGATGTCACAGACCCCGTGAACGAGGCGCAGACGCCGGACCAAATTCCAAAGCCGACTTATCAGCTTCCGAAAATAATCCCACGAAAGCAAGGACAATTAAGAATGGGCCCTCTGGTGCGCCAGCGAACGCCGGTTGCTGTCCAAAGACCGAGTAAGAGCCCAGAGTTGTCAAAACACAACAAAATATATTCTTCACACAAGGCAGTTACACACACACTTGCACACTTAGGCTAGATACAACACAATACAAATCAGATGGGTATTAACAAACACAAGAATATAATTAACGACAAGCACTAAGAGTCCAACACGTAAAGTACAAAACAAATAGGAACACTAAGTGTCCAATCGTATTCACCGTGCTGGTTGTTCTTGGAGTCAGACGATCTCGGCGTAGCTCGCGCAAATCTCGAAGAAGGAACTTCTTCCGGAAATGCAGACGCTCGATGAACCCGTCGACTAGCTTGCCGGGGAATCTCCTTTTTCCGCAGACGCTCGGTCTCCACGTTACATCACTTCACCGGTGCGGACTGAACTCTTAAACTTCCGAATTCCTGAATTCCACCAAACGATTCTCGCACGGCGGTTATATAGCTTCCACAGGCGTTCTCGAACATTCTTATCGGTGTCGTGATCTCGTAGCATGGCCAAAGCTTGGGAAGCTTCGCGTCTTTTCTCGTACCTTCGACCGCCGCTGTCGGAACATTCTCGAGGGGGGGTGATGACTCATGCTGTTGGCGCGCGTTCACGCTGTAGTTATGTCTGTCGACTCGCCGGGTGAGAAGGTGTCTCGGCGCGCGCGTGTGCTCTCTCTCTCTCTCCGGTTAACGTCGCTTCGTCGAGTCTCTTCCAGACGTTTCGGCGCCGTTGTTAGCGTTGTTGCGAGGCGTATGCGCTCTCCCCCTCTGTTGTAGTCACCGCGGGGCCGGCGTGTTCCTTCGCTGGCTTGCGCGACACTCGGCGCGCGCTTGGATTACGCGGTCTTTTGTGACAACGGAGCAGCTGCGCGGTAGTACGTAGCAGCTGGCGCGGCGGCGGAGGAGCGTTGCCGAAGCGAGCCGCAGCTGTGCCAGGTGGTTGCTAGGCCACGCGCAGTGACGTCATCGCCAGGCGCACTGTCTGGTCTATGCTACGCGGCGCAACGCAGAGCTTAAACAGCTCCGCTGTTAAAATTCCTACAGACAACCTAAACGTATAAAGTCGGCTCAAAGGTATCTCTAAAGCACACGGAATTCTCAGTGTAATAGCGCATTATATTCAACGTATTCTTTTATTTACTTGATTTTCTTTGATTTAGCCATTCGGTATGTGTCACCGTGTGTGGGCCTGTTATTGTCCAATCCTCCAGAATCGGTATGTGTCACTGTGACTCAAGAGGCACAGAGTCCTTAAATGTATAGCTATAATGTGTCGTGCTTCCATGTGCACACACCTGCCATCACTATTATTCCCTCGACAAGCATCATACATCGCTTTCGTGTCATCGCTGCGTAGACGTCTTCCATTGCATCTGCCTGATTTCGTGTTTGCATACCGGCATTGCTCGTGAGCGATGTAGCTCATTAAAGCCTAAAAGTTGCATGCGATTACAATTGTGACTTCTGTGGTGGATAAACGAAAACGTTGCATGAGGTTGCACGCTGCATAGGATGAAAGTAAGCACTGCAGTTGTACTCATCGCCATTAGTGGTATATAGTATCGGGGTACTACACACCACTTAACTAAAGCTTCGCTTCACATAGTTTGGAACATGTGTGTTGGAACAACGCATATATATACAGGGTGTCCCAGCTAAAACTAGCCAATGTTTTAAAAACGACGGAGCGTGCTCGGAGGCTCAAACCGACTCAGTGGTCTTCAGGATCGCGTGTCCTAGTCTGCGGTGTTTTTTCGTTTTCCAAAGTCAATTGATTAGTATCAACTAATTAACTAACTTTTTAAATATTGGCTTCACCAAGAAAGTGTCAATACGAAAGTTGTAGATCATATTTAAAAATGGCCCACTGAAGGGTTTGCAACTATAAGTACCATTGATGGAGCTTCTTGCAAGTGCCTTTAAAAAAAGCCCGCGAAATATAAAAACAACCATAGTGATAGCGCCTCTATTTCAGCGCTCCCAGACGATCGATCAAGAAATGAAATCCGCATATCTGTACAGTGGTTCCGGGATGGGCTTGGCGTTTCAGGTGGCCGCAAGGTACATGCCAACAACCACCCAACAACTCTCGCTAGTAAGATACGATCACGAACGAAAAGAAGAACATGACAATCGCATTTTCCTTCCCGATTGAACAGCTCTTGCGTGTGTGCTTGCGTTGGATCACCAGTTTGATTCTGAAGAACGGAGATGAAAGTTAGAGGCAAAGTTGTAAAACTGTTCCGTATGCTATCATAAGCACCTCTGTCGTAAGCGGTGCGTATATGGTTCCCCTAAATGCATGTTCTGCTAGCGTGGATGTGCAGCCTAGTGGTTATGACGTTCGCCTTCGTGCCGTGGGTGTGCGGGTTCGAACCCACCCTCGCCGAGGAAGTTTCTTTTCTATATTCATGTCGCTCTCTGTCTGTCTCTCTTTCTCTCTCTGCACCTCCTCTCCTCATTTCACACTCTCTCCACTTCGCTCGAAACTGCGAACACTATCGCTCCGTAGGGATAAACCTCGACCTTAAACAGCTCCGCTGTTAATAACTATACGCTTGAAGGTAGGTAATATACTCCTCAGTTAGGGCGTTGCGCGGCTGAGCACGAGATCGAATCCCGGCCGCGGCGGCCGCATTTCGATGGAGGCGAAATGCAGAAACGCCCGTGTGCTTGCGTTGTAGTGCACGTTAAAGTACCTCAGGTGGTCAAAATTAATGCGGAGTCCTCCACTAGGCGTGCCTCATAATCGGAACTGGTTTTGGCCCGTAAAACCCTAAAAAGAAGGCAGGTAATATTTGCAAAGAGAATATTTAGGCACATTTTCCTGTTTCATTTCGTAATTCTGCAGAGAACAAAGCCGGTCACCAGCCCATCTGTATGGGGCAAGTACAGATATCTGTATAAACCGGGCCCGTAATCTCAGAAAGCTCTTACGTTAGAATTGTTCTTAAGAGCAAATGCCAGCCAATGCTGATGTTGGACATACCATTGGCGAAGGCGGCCAGGCAAAGACAATTAAGGAACATTTACGAAGGAAGCTAGCTTTGCGAATTCGGCCGCTGCTTCGTCGGCCTCGCGACCTTTCCGTCGTCCACTCAGTGAGAAACACTCGCTCACGCCAAATCCATCCCCCTCTCCTCAGCCATGTTTCAGCAAATCAACTCGTTTTAGCTTTCCCAACAATGACATTCCCAAGCAACCACCACGCAGAAAGTGACTGAAGTGGCAAAGAAGCTATCGCGCAATAAACGACAGCCATTGTGCGCTAACCTACCTCACGGAAATCATTTAGTGTGATTAGCCACTTTCGAATGGGAAAGTAACTGGATAATCTTTCTTTTGATTGTTATTTTTGTGCTTTTGGTGGCACATCATATATCTCATAGAACGATATTGTGTTACCCAGTAATGCGAAGGCAATGCAGTGTTTATAAATGTTGTCGACCTCGGCGCCCGGCCCTCCATTTAAGCATTTCCTCAAACAAATGTTGTGATGGTGCGCAAGTCGCTCTGCCGCTACGGCTAACGTTGGAGCCTGTGGCATTCTGCCACGCGCCGGCGCGTGACTTGGCTGGCGTTTCGCTGAAAACGACTCTCACACCATCAGAACTGTTGCTAGAGAAAGCTCTCACTCGCAATCTCGCTTTTGATTAAATACCATGTGCACAGCTAAAGGATTCAGAAAAATTTTGGAGGGCGCTTAAGCTTCGCCTTTAAGAGTGGAACGCGATAGCAGTCGAAGATCCCTGACTGCTTCTCACGCTTCCCAACAAATGCAGGTTATGTAACCGCAATGTTTACCGGGAAGCGCTGGCGGCGAACGCTATATGCACGAAGGCGAGCTTTCTGCTAGAAACGCGGCCTCTTGCTTGGGCCGATCTCCTGTTATTGTTTCGCACTTTTATATAACAGTCTGAGAATATGTAACATATAAAAGGCATGCGCTGTGGCTGTTTTATTCCATGACATTTTTTTGTGGGCTGTCATTCTCAAATATTCCGAGGAATAACTTTGTAAATAATGTAAGACAAAGTTTGAGCAGATTTACTGGTAGAAGACGTATTTAGTGCCGTATAGAATATTTTTCGCCAACAGGACACCAACGCCGGCTACGGCGCCGAACGCGAGACGCCGGCCGACTACACCAGATTTTCTGCAACACAGGGCCCCTAAAGATTTCGCGTTAAAAGCCGTGATACGCATATTCAAGTTTGGCATAGACAACGGGTTTGTAGGCCAGTAGCTTCATAGAGGGTACTGATGATCAGTTGCTACACAGGTATTTAAGATCGCGTTTAGCAGAGTCCGTTATCTGAATTGCGTGGCATAAAAAGTCAGTTTAGGTTACGAGATACATGTACACCTAATACTTGAAGCAGTCAACCTTTCGTGTGGGCAGTTATTCAGGAAATAAGAGCGCACAATGCAGTTACGCCTACGATGAAAATATACTAATGAGGTCTTACTGATGTTTAGTAGCATAAACCTGTCGATGCACTGTTCTTACTATAGAACAATCTCATCCTGAATAGCGGAGGTGTCGGAATAACTGTTAATTTATGGGTCGATGCATCGCGAAATCATCTGCAAAATAAGCGGATACTAGACGAGACACTGCGCGGGATGCCATTGATATAATGAAGAAAAAGAAGATGCAGACGACAGAACCCCGAGGAACGCCTGAAAGTATACAGGGAAAAGGGAGAAGGAGCGCGAATCGACAAAAACGAAATTGTAACGATCAATTTACAACCAACGAATCCGGTGAAACTTAAGATGAGAGAGCTTGTGCAGAAGGCGGCTGTGTGATACTCTATCAAAAGCTTCCTTTCTTTTTTTTTTCAATATCGAAGAAAACGGCATTTGTAAGTATGATGCGGTCAAAATAATATGCTGGAGATCGCGCAGAAAAAGTGTGAGTTAAAAGTCATGTACTCAGGTGAGTGCCTTTCCGGAAACCAAGGTGATTGGGGTGAAAGAATATGGCTGAATAGAGAAAAGTGGCAACATGACAGTTTATAGCGCGCTCCAAAATTTGCTAACACTCGTGTAGATATCGACAGCTACCGACACGCCAGTCAAAGGGAACACGCCAAACGAAACTACCTTATTGGGATCATAGGTTTGGAGGGTGGGGCCCTATAGTCCAGGACGCCGTGGCGATGTTGCCGGCCCGCCGGCGCCGGAGAAGCATCTGCTGAACCTGCGGGTGTCTGTATCTGCTGAAAGATATGGCAAGATGAGACTGCATATGTCTTTAGTGTGTTTTCACACTTTGCAATTAATGGCGTCTATACTAAAAAAAAAAAGGATGAACTTCTAATGAGCCGTTTACCTTGGCAATACTATAGTGGGCTCACATGCAATGAATACCTTCCATGTAGGGGATGAGTTAAATGGTGGAAAACAGGGAAGGGCGCATTAGTCTCCTTAACAAAAAAGGAATAAAATGTAGTGTTTAGCGCCTAAGCTACTTCAGATTCAGAAGTAAACCAGCGTTGTCGCATATAGAACAACCTGATTCACGAGGATAGTTCGTTGGCCATAAATGTTTAGGAAAGCTATGCAGCATACAGATAGATGGAAGTGTCGACGCGTGTTTTGTTTGTGGAGCCTATAATGGTTTTTAGCCAGCATCAGAATATATTTTTTTTTCATGCGAGTGTGGAATTGGGCAAGTTGGAACGGCGAAATGAAGGTTTTTTTTTCTTTTTTTTTTTATCGCTTCGTCGTACTGTAGAACGAAGGCGATTGTTTGCGTTAAGCTATTCAGTTAGTGGCATGTAAAGTACACTCGAATTTAAAAAGTAACCAGTTTGATTCTGAAGAACGGAGATGAAAGTTAGAGGCAAAGTTGTAAAACTGTTCCATATGCTATCATAAGCACCTCTGTCGAAAACTGTGCATATGTGGTTCCCATAAATGCATGTTCTGCTGGCGTGGATGTGCAGCCTAGTGGTTATGACGTTCGCCTTCGTGCCGTGGGTTTTCGGGTTCGTATCCACCCTCGCCGAGGAAGTTTACTTTCTTTTCTTTATTATTGCGATAGCAATTATATGGACACTCCAAAGCAGATTTCTGCAGTCGCCGTCGCCGTCGCCGTGAGGTTCCGTATGACGTCAATGGAGATGAAATCGTCGCCGCGCGCCGCCGAACGCTGTATGTGCGAGTGAAAGGGCGCGAGGGACGCGCGCTTTCACGGGGAGTGAACGCACGGCGGAGAACAAACGCGCGTTCTGTGCCGTGCTCCCTTAAGGGCTGCGTCTCTTTCCTCCTTTACAATCATCATATATGCAGAGCAAACGCGCCTTCTTCTGACGCACGAAAGGCCGGGGGGGGGGGGGGGGGGGTGGGAAGGGAGGCGACGTTTAGCTGCGGCACCAAGTGCCTATTTATATCAGAGGCTCCGGCAACCGTCACCAACGCCGCACGCATTTTGTGCGAACGCGGGTAAAACACCCACGGCGTCGACAACAGTTCTGCGTGTTGCCGGTGCTGCTGCATGACCAAGTTTATACAGCTGATAAAGCTACTATCATTACTCCGTATAGCTTTCTACAAATTTGCTATCGCAATTGATGCTTCGCCTTTCAGGTGAAACTGCGACAACTTTTTTCATGTCGCTCTCTGTCTGTCTCTCTTTCTCTCTCTGCACCTCCTCTCCTCATTTCACACTCTCTCCACTTCGCTCGAAACTGCGAACACTATCGCTCCGTAGGGATAAACCTCGACCTTAAACAGCTCCGCTGTTAATAACTATACGCTTGAAGGTAGGTAATATACCCGTCAGTTAGGGCGTTGCGCGGCTGAGCACGAGATCGAATCCCGGCCGCGGCGGCCGCATTTCGATGGAGGCGAAATGCAGAAACGCCCGTGTGCTTGCGTTGTAGTGCACGTTAAAGTACCTCAGGTGGTCAAAATTAATGCGGAGTCCTCCACTAGGCGTGCCTCATAATCGGAACTGGTTTTGGCCCGTAAAACCCTAAAAAGAAGGCAGGTAATATTTGCAAAGAGGATATTTAGGCACATTTTGCTGTTTCATTTCGTAATTCTGCAGAGAACAAAGCCGGTCACCAGCCCATCTGTATGGGGCAAGTACAGATATCTGTATAAACCGGGCCCGTAATCTCAGAAAGCTCTTACGTTAGAATTGTTCTTAAGAGCAAATGCCAGCCAATGCTGATGCTGGACATACCATTGGCGAAGGCGGCCAGGCAAAGGCAATTAAGGAACATTTACGAAGGAAGCTAGCTTTGCGAATTCGGCCGCTGCTTCGTCGGCCTCGCGACCTTTCCGTCGTCCACTCGGTGAGAAACACTCGCTCACGCCAAAGCCATCCCCCTCTCCTCAGCCATGTTTCAGGAAATCAACTCGTTTTAGCTTTCCCAACAATTACATTCCCAAGCAACCACCACGCAGAAAGTGACTGAAGCGGCAAAGAAACTATCGCGCAATAAACGACAGGCATTGTGCGCTAACCTACCTCACGGAAATCATTTAGTGTGATTAGCCACTTTCGAATGGGAAAGTAACTGACAAAATCTTTCTTTTGATTGTTATTTTTGTGCTTTTGGTGGCACATCATTTATCTCATAGAACGATATTGTGTTACCCAGTAATGCGAAGGCAATGCAGTGTTTATAAATGTTGTCGACCTCTGGGCCCGGCTCTCCATTTAAGCATTTCCTCAAACAAAAGTTGTGATGGTGCGCAAGTCGCTCTGCCGCTACGGCTAACGTTGGAGCCGGTGGCATTCTGCCACGCGCCGGCGCGTGACTTGGCTGGCGTTTCGCTGAAAACGACTCGCACACCATCAGAACTGTTGCTTGAGAAAGCTCTCACTCACAATCTCGCTTTTTATTAAATACCACAGCTAAAGGATTCAGAAAAATGTCACAGTTTCGCCCTAAGGGCGAAGCAATGAATGCGATAGCAACACAGCAATGTCAGACGAAGTAAGGTGAGCCGCTTTGGTAGCAACAACACGCAGAACTGTTGTCGACGCCATCGGCGTTTTGCCCGCGTTAGCTCAAAATGCGTGCGGCGTTGGTGACTGTTGCTGGAGCCTCTGATATAAATAGGCACTTGGTGCCGCAGCTAAACGTCGCCTCCCTTCCCTCCCCCTCCCCCACGGCCTCTCGCGCGTCTGAAGAAGGCGCGTTTGCTCTACATATATGGTGATTGTAAAGGAGAAAAGAGACGCCTACTTCTGCAGCCCTTAAGCGAGCACGGCGCAGAACGCGCGTTTGTTCTCCGCCGTGCGTTCACTCCCCGTGAAAAACGCGCCCCTCGCTCCCTTTCACTCGCACATACAGCGTTCGGCGCGCGGCGACGATTTCATCTCCAAATGACGTCATACGGAACCTCACGGCGACGGCGACGCCGACGGCAGAAATCTGCTTTTGAGTGTCCATATAATTGCTATCGCAATAAAATTTTGGAGGACGCTTAAGATTCGCCTTTAAGAGTGGAACGCGCTAGCATTCGAAGATACCTCACTGCTTCTCACGCTTCCCGACAAATGCAGCTTATGTAACCGTAATGTTTACCGGGAAGCGCTGGCGGCGAACGCTATGCACGAAGGCGAGCTTTCTGCTAGAAACGCGGCCTCTTGCTTGGGCCAATCTCCTGTTATTGTTTCGCACTTTTATATAACAGTCTGAGAATATGTAACATAAAAGGCATGCGCGGTGGCTGTTTTATTCCATGACATTTTTTGTGGGCTGTCATTCTCAAATATTCCGAGGAATAACTTTGTAAATAATGTAAGACAAAGTTTGAGCAGCTTTACTGGTAGAAGACGTATTTAGTGCCGTATAGAATATTATTCGCAAACAGGACACCAACGCCGGCTACGGCGCCGAACGCGGGACGCCGGCCGCCGACACCGGATTTTCTGCAACACAGGGCCCCTAACGCTTTCGCGTTAAAAGCCGTGATACGCATATTCAATTTTGGCATAGCCATCGGGTTTGTAGGCCAGTAGCTTCATAGAGGATACTGATCATCAGTTGCTGCACATTTATTTAAGGTCGCGTTTAGCAGAGTTCGTTATCTGAATTGCATGGCATAAAAATTCAGTTTAGGTTACGAGATACATGTACACCTAAAGACTTGAAGCAGTCAACCTGTCATGGGGGCAGTTATTCAGGGAATAAGAGCGCGCAATACAGTTACGCCTACGATGAAAATATACTAATGAGGTCTTACTGATTTTGAGGAGCATAAACCTGTCGATGCACCGTTCTTATTATCGAACAATATCATCCTGAATAGCAGAGGAGTCGGAATAACTGTTAATTTATGGGTCGATGCATCGCGAAATCATCTGCAAAATAAGCGGATACTAGACGAGAGACTGAGCGGGATGTCATTGATATAATGAAGAAAAAGAAGACGCAGAGGACAGAACCCCGAGGAACGCCTGAAAGTATACAGGGAAAAGGGAGAAGGAGCGCGAATCGACAAAAACGAAATAGTAACGATCAGTTTACAACCAACGAATCCGGTGAAATTTAAGATGAGAGAGCTTGTGCAGAAGGCGGCTGTGTGATACTCTATCAAAAGCTTCCTTTCTTTTTTTTTTCAATATCGAAGAAAACGGCATTTGCAAGTATGATGCGGTCAAGATAATATGCTGGAGATCGCGCAGAAAAAGTGTGAGTTAAAAGTCATGTACTCACGTGAGTGCCTTTCCGGAAACCAAGGTGATTGGGGTGAAAGAATATGGCTGAATAGAGAAAAGTGGCAACATGACAGTTTATAGCGCGCTCCAAAATTTGCTAACACTCGTGTAGATATCGACAGCTACCGACAGGCCAGTCAAAGGGAACACGCCAAACGAAACTACCTTATTGGGATCATAGGTTTGGAGGGTGGGGCCCTATAGTCCAGGACGCCGTGGCGATGTTGCCGGCCCGCCGGCGCCGGAGAAGCATCTGCTGAACCAGCGGGTGTCTGTATCTGCTGAAAGATATGGCAAGATGAGACTGCATATGTCTTTAGTGTGTTTTCACACTTTGCAATTAATGGCGTCTATACTAAAAAAAAGGATGAACTTCTAATGAGCCGTTTACCTTGGCAATACTATAGTGGGCTCACATGCAATGAATACCTTCCATGTAGGGGATGAGTTAAATGGTGGAAAACAGGGAAGGGCGCATTAGTCTCCTTAACAAAAAAGGAATAAAATGTAGTGTTTAGCGCCTAAGCTACTTCAGATTCAGAAGTAAACCAGCGTTGTCGCATTGTTACGGTTGACGTACGACAGCCCGTTTAACAGGATTAACGGAGGAGGTCTCCCCATCATGCTTGGTTGTCGCAGGCGGGACGATCCTTTTGTGCGCAGGTGCGGGGAGGCTTCTACGAAACGTTCTTCCGGAGCATCTGGAACGCAGTATAGTCTGATCCCTTTGTGTACAGGTGCGGGGACTGGGACGCCCGAGTTGTTGATCCTTTTGTGTGCATGTGCGTGGGAGGCGAATAGGCCCTCCTTCCACGAATAACGTCTTCAGGAGCCTTGGGTTGCCGCCAGCGGAGGCAAGCCCGGGAAACGTCGCCTAGGGGAGCTGTCCACCTTCCGCGAATGACGTTCTTCGGGAACTTCGGGTTGCCACCAGCGGGGACAAGCCAGGGAAACGTCACCTAGGCGAGAGGGAGATGCTGCCGCAACCCCCCCAACTGGACTTGCCTGTCACGTGACTGGAGCGAAACCCCACCTCATTGTTAGAGGGCCCATTTAAGCGGCCCCGCCATGTATTTTTTTCTCATATATATTCATTCTCTTCTTACAATCCTTCAACATGAATAAACCGTGCAAGTTTCGCACTTAAAATCGTCTCGCCCTGCCTGGTCGCCATGATCCACCGGACGCCTGCAGCCTGCCGGCAACGCTACGCTACCGTGAAGTACGCCGGTCGAGCCTGAAGGAAGCGGAGTCGCAACAACTGGTTGGCAGCGATGAGATGCGCTACCCTGGAGGCCCCAACTTTGGATAATATCTAAGAGATCGTCTCCTCTTGGTCCTGGTGACAACTTCGGAAGGAAGGTGTCAGGATTCATGACTGCAAATGGTGAGTGCACGGCTTTTCTTCACTGAGATATCACTAGGCTTTACGTATTTTGGGGGAAGTACAGAGCAGTGATTTTTCTTTAACCGCTGACGGAAGTTTTGAGTTCGTCAAGGTTGTTATAGAGTGAAGAGGTAGCAGCACTAAGGGCAGCCATGAACCTGAAGGCACTAAAGAAGCCGGAATTGTTAAACTTGGCCAGAGAGTTGGGCCTCCAAATTCCCGAAGCGAAGAGAAAATCGGAGATCATTGAGGCTATCGAAGCGATCGGGGCAGACGACGATGAACTGAAAGAATGTTTAGAAAGCATTGAGCATAAGGAGGAAGAGCGCAAGCGCATAGAAGAAAAAGAAGAGTGCGAGCGGGCAGCGCGTGAGGCCAAAGAAGAGCGCGAACGTGTTGCACGCGACGCACTCGAAATGAAGCGCCTAGAAATTGAGTTGCTAAGGGCTCAAAATAATGAGAGACCTATCACAGAGGCACGAGAAAGCGAGCGCAGAATGACAGACTTGATGGCATCCTACGCAGTAGGAGGGGACATAGGTCTTTTTCTAGTGCAGTTTGAGCGCGTGTGTGAGAAGCAAAAATTTGCCAGAAACACGTGGCCGCAACGCTTGCTTACGTTGCTGCCACGAGAGGTAGCTGATATCATAGCCCGCATGGGGAAAGAAGAAGCAGAGGACTTCGATAAAGTCAAGGCGAGTCTGCTTAAAAAGTATAGATTATCAGCAGACGCATTCAGGCGAAAATTCAGGGAGATCGAGAATACCAAAAGTGAGTCATACTCAGATTTCGCATACACCTTGGAGGTAAACCTGAACGAATGGCTCAGAGAAGCGGGTGCACTCGGCGACGCCGAAAAGACAATGCAGTGCGTTGCATTAGAACAGTTCTTCCGCCGGCTGCCGGAAAACATCAGATATTGGGTTCAGGATAGGCCAGGCGTCGACACTATCACGAGAGCGGCCGATCTCGCTGAGGAGTACGTAACTCGCCGTGCCCTTGAAGGCAAAGAAGCTCCTAAGGAGATGAATAAATACAGACCCGACAAGCCAGAGCGTTGGTCAAAGTCAAGTCAGTATAAATCAAGGGAAAGGTCAGAGTCGGTGAAAAATAGTTACGAGAACAGCAAGGGAAAGGAGGAGTCACCAGAACAGAGAGCAGAAAGGCAAAAGAGAAAATCTTTCGAGGCAAAGAAACCAGTAGTTTGCTACAACTGCCAGCAAACGGGGCATATCTCTGTGGGGTGCAAAAATCCCAAACTAGTGTTGATGTCACTATGTAGAAACGAGGAAAATCTGAAGTTACTAGAACCGTACATTCGAGACCTCATGGTAAACGGGAAACCGTGTCGGGTGCTTCGCGACTCGGCAGCCACGATGGACGTGGTGCACCCGTCGTACGTGGAGGAAGGCCAGTTCACGAGAGAATGTGCTTGGATAAGGCAAGCCGTGGAGGCCTCCAGTGTTTGTCTCCCTGTAGCAAAGATTAGCATCGAAGGCCCTTTCGGAGTACTGGAGACTGAAGCCGCCGTCTCGGCACATCTCCCGCCGCAGTATCCATATTTGTTTTCTAACAAATCCGAGGATTTGCTGCGACGCAGGGGAATCGGGTTTAGTGAAGGAGTAGTCCAAGCCCTAACTCGTTCCAAGGCAAGAGAGCTCGCGGCCAAGGCCGTGTACGAATGTCCAGTGGTGGAGGAAACAGGTTTGACGGAAGATTTGTCAACCAGCACCAAACAGGACAGCCCTATAGGGGACAGTGCGGAAAGTACACTAGGTAATGAAGAGGCCAGGAAAGCGCCGGAGCCGGAGATGTCTCGAGAGGCAGAATGCAGAAGAACGTTATTTAATGTAAGCCCTGCCACATTAATTGCTGAACAGGAAAAAGATTCCACCCTGCGGAACCTAAGGCCAGACGCGAAAGAAGGTGTGGCCAAGCATAACGTAAAGTTCCTCAAGAGGGCAGGCGTCCTCTATAGAAAGTACACCAGTCGACTCGTGGTGCCGCTTCCCTATCGTGAGCAGCTCCTACATTTGGTCCACGGGGGCTTTTGGACAGGGCATATGGGCATTCGGAAAACAAAGGACCGCTTACTGCAGGAATTTTACTGGCCCGGCTGCTTTCGGGAAGTGGAAGCATTCGTGAGAAGCTGCGACACATGTCAACGCATAGGCAAGCCCGGAGATAAGGCTAAGGCGCCAATGAAACTCGTTCCCATTATCACGGAGCCGTTTCGCAGACTCATAATAGACACAGTGGGACCACTTCCTGCAACGCAGTCTGGCTATCGGCATATTCTCACTGTACTATGCCCCGCAACGAAATTCCCAGAGGCGGTGCCCCTCAAAGAACTAAGCTCGGTGGAGATCGTCAACGCGCTTTTGTCTATCTTCGCGCGAGTGGGGTTTCCCGCAGAAATCCAGTCAGATCAGGGATCCGTCTTTACGAGCGCACTGACCTCGACGTTTCTGGAAACGTGCGGTATTAAAATTATTCATAGCTCAGTGTACCACCCGCAGTCAAATGCGGTAGAGAAAGTCCACTCAGTCATGAAACGGCTTTTGCGAGCCCTTTGTTATGAGCACAAAGCCGATTGGGGGGTTTGCTTGCCGGCGGCAATGTTCGCGCTTCGAACTGCACCGCACGAGTCAACAGGGTTTTCACCTTCGGAGCTCGTTTACGGTCGCTGCCTTCGATCCCCTCTTCGCATTGTTCGAGAAGCCTGGGAAGGTCGGGCCGACGATCCTTCGGTTGTGGCATACGTGCTAGAGCTGTTAGACCGACTGCACACAGCTCAAGAATTAGCAGGGCAGGAAATGCGTAAGGCCCAAAGCAATGCTAAGCATTACTATGACAGGACGGCTCGAACGCGACGCTTTGAAGTTGGAGAAAAGGTAATGATTCTGAAACCCTCATTGAAAAACAAACTACAGGTTCAATGGGAAGGGCCGGTTGACATAATTCAGAAATTATCTGATACAAACTACCTAATCACGGTACCGGGAAAACGAAGGACCCCACAAGTGTACCACAGCAATCTACTTAAACCCTACCGGAAGAGGGAGGCCATTGTGAACATGGCGCTTAACCTACCCGAGGAGATGCCTGTCGACTTTCCAGAGTTAACATCCATAACGGGGGCAAAAGACATGCACGAGACCATTGACAAACTAGTAGAGCAGGCGGAGTTGAATCCCGATCAAAGGGCCGAACTGAGGGAACTCGTGTGTGAATTTAAAGACATATTTTCGGACACACCAGGCAGGACCACTGCGATCGTTCACGACATCGAGTTAATCTCATCGGACCCAGTTCGTTCGAAAGCTTATCGCGTTTCACCTCGTCAACGACAAGTCATGGCCACCGAAATAAACAAGATGTTATAGCTAGGTGTAATCGAGCCAGGCGAGAGTGACTATACCTCGCCTCTTATCTTGGTAGAGGTCCCAGGAAAGGAGCCGCGACCATGTATCGACTATCGCAGGCTCAACTTAATCACGAAGGACCAGACCTACCCAATACCACACATCGAGGAAAGACTTGAAAGAGTGAGCAGTGCTAATTTCATCTCTACGCTCGATTTGGTCAGAGGCTACTGGCAGGTTCCGTTGACCGAGAGGGCAAGCAGGCTTGCAGCGTTTATTTCCCCGATGGGAACCTTTCGGCCGAAAGTCCTCAGCTTTGGTTTAAAGAATGCTCCATATTGTTTCTCCAGCCTTATGGACCAGGTGCTACGGGGAATTGAGGACTTTGCCCTTCCGTATCTCGATGACATAGCAATCTTTTCTTCATCATGGGCAGACCATATGCAACACTTGCGAACCGTGTTGTGTCGTCTACGAGAGGCCAACTTAACTGTCAAGGCTCCCAAATGTCAATTGGGACGCGCGGAGGTAGCTTATCTAGGTCATGTAATAGGGCAAGGCCATCGTCGGCCCTCAGAGGTTAAACTGGCTGCAATAGACAACTTCCCGCAACCACGCACCAAGCGGGACATCAGGTCATTCCTTGGTTTGGCTGGTTATTACCAGAGATATATCCCACGTTATTCCGAGATTGCAAGTTCTTTAACAGATGCTCTCAGAAAAGCAGAGCCGCAAACGGTAAGATGGGATGACGCAAAAGAAAAGGCTTTTAGTATGCTGAAGAAAGCACTAATGAGTCAGCCAGTCTTGAACGCGCCCGACTACTCTAAGCCATTCATTCTTCAGTGTGATGCCAGTGACCGGGGTATGGGGGTAGTGCTTTGTCAAAAGAGAGATGACGAAAATGAACGCCCCGTACTGTACGCCAGTAGAAAGCTTTCAGTTCGTGAGGAAGCTTACAGTGCATCAAAAAAGGAATGCGCCTGCGTGGTATGGGCGGTGCAGAAGCTAGCTTGCTATATCGCTGGTTCAAGGTTCACCATAGAGACTGACCACTGTCCCCTCACATGGCTGCAGTCCATGTCTACAAAAAACGGCCGTCTTTTGCGCTTTAGCTTGGCTCTTCAACAGTACACATTCGATATTCGTTATAAGAAGGGTAAACTTAACGGCAATGCCGACGGTCTGAGTCGTTGCCCCTAGAGTAGCCAAAACCTCATGCTCACTATGGTTTCAGCGTCATTCTGACGTTAGTATTTTGTTTCTCTTGTACGTTTTGTTTTTATTATCACGTAATTGTACTTGATTGTCAGTGGATTTTGTAATCACGTCCCGTAGCTTTCAGGAAATGGCTGTTTTTAGTGTTCAAGGGGGGAGGACGCGCGAAAGGAATGGGAAAGCAGTAGCAGTTTTCTTTTTTTTTTTTTTGTAAAGCCTGGTGTCTCTTGGGGGAGAGTGGCCTTGTGCTCGTTTGTTTGTGGTTGTGGGTCCGGCACTGTTCTGGAGTGATTGCGTGCCCAAACAGGGGACGAAAAGTTGCGAGACCTGTTCGCAAGCCCTGTTTCACCGGTCCGGACCAGGGAGAGAAGGCCTACAAGAGCGCCCCGAGAACTGATGAACGACTCCAGGGAATCTGCAAGCTACGAACCAAGGGTTCGTCACTACGGAGAGAAATTCTGCTGCTGAAACGCCGATCCCTCGCCCAGTGGCTGCTGGCCCCTACGCGTCGGGATCTTCTTCCCCCGCCGGAGATCCTGTTACGGTTGACGTACGACAGCCCGTTTAACAGGATTAACGGAGGAGGTCTCCCCATCGTGCTTGGTTGTCGCAGGCGGGACGATCCTTTTGTGCGCAGGTGCGGGGAGGCTTCTACGAAACGTTCTTCCAGAGCATCTGGAACGCAGTATAGTCTGATCCCTTTGTGTACAGGTGCGGGGACTGGGACGCCCGAGTTGTTGATCCTTTTGTGTGCATGTGCGTGGGAGGCGAATAGGCCCGCCTTCCACGAATAACGTCTTCAGGAGCCTTGGGTTGCCGCCAGCGGAGGCAAGCCCGGGAAACGTCGCCTAGGGGAGCTGTCCACCTTCCGCGAATGACGTTCTTCGGGAACTTCGGGTTGCCACCAGCGGGGACAAGCCAGGGAAACGTCACCTAGGCGAGAGGGAGATGCTGCCGCAACCCCCCCCCCCCCCAACTGAACTTGCCTGTCACGTGACTGGAGCGAAACCCCGCCTCATTGTTAGAGGGCCCATTTAAGCGGCCCCGCCATGTATTTTTTTCTCATATATATTCATTCTCTTCTTACAATCCTTCAACATGAAATAAACCGTGCAAGTTTCGCACTTAAAATCGTCTCGCCCTGCCTGGTCGCCATGATCCACCGGAAGCCTGCAGCCTGCCGGCAACGCTACGCTACCGTGAAGTACGCCGGTCGAGCCTGAAGGAAGCGGAGTCGCAACAGCATATAGAACAACCTGACTCACGAGGATAGTTCGTTGGCCATAAATGTTTAGGAAAGCTATGCAGCATATAGATAGATGGAAGTGTCGACGCGTGTTTTGTTTGTGGAGCCTATAATGGTTTTTAGCCAGCATCAGAATATATATTTTTTTCATGCGAGTGTGGAATTGGGCAAGTTGGAACGGCGAAATGAAGGTTTTTTTTTTGTTTTTTTTTATCGCATCGTCGTACTGTAGAACGAAGGGGATTGTTTGCGTTAAGCTATTCAGTTAGTGGCATGTAAAGTAAACTCGAATTTAAAAAGTAACCAGTTTGATTCTGAAGAACGGAGATGAAAGTTAGAGGCAAAGTTGTAAAACTGTTCCATATGCTATCATAAGCACCTCTGTCGAAAACTGTGCATATATGGTTCCCATAAATGCATGTTCTGCTGGCGTGGATGTGCAGCCTAGTGGTTATGACGTTCGCCTTCGTGCCGTGGGTTTTCGGGTTCGTATCTACCCTCGCCGAGGAAGTTTACTTTCTTTTCTTTATTATTGCGATACCAATTATATGGACACTCCAAAGCAGATTTCTGCCGTCGCCGTGAGGTTCCGTATGACGTCAATGGAGATGAAATCGTCGCCGCGCGCCGCCGAACGCTGTATGTGCGAGTGAAAGGGCGCGAGGGACGCGCGCTTTCACGGGTAGTGAACGCACGGCGGAGAACAAACGCGCGTTCTGTGCCGTGCTCCCTTAAGGGCTGCGTCTCTTTCCTCCTTTACAATCACCATATATGTAGAGCAAACGCGCCTTCTTCTGACGCACGAAAGGCCGGGGGGGGGGGGGGGGGGGGGGAGGCGACGTTTAACTGCGGCACCAAGTGCCTATTTATATCAGAGGCTCCGGCAACCGTCACCAACGCCGCACGCATTTTGTGCGAACGCGGGCAAAACGCCCACGGCGTCGACAACAGTTCTGCGTGTTGCCGGTGCTGCTGCATGTCCAAGTTTATACAGCTGATAAAGCTACTATCATTACTCCGTATAGCTTTCTACAAATTTGCTATCGCAATTGATGCTTCGCCTTTCAGGTGAAACTGCGACAACTTTTTTCATGTCGCTCTCTGTCTGTCTCTCTTTCTCTCTCTGCACCTCCTCTTCTCATTTCACACTCTCTCCACTTCGCTCGAAACTGCGAACACTATCGCTCCGTAGGGATAAACCTCGACCTTAAACAGCTCCGCTGTTAATAACTATACGCTTGAAGGTAGGTAATATACCCGTCAGTTAGGGCGTTGCGCTGCTGAGCACGAGATCGAATCCCGGCCGCGGCGGCCACATTTCGATGGAGGCGAAATGCAAAAACGCCCGTGTGCTTGCGTTGTAGTGCACGTTAAAGAACCTCAGGTCGTCAAAATTAATGCGGAGCCCTCGATCCGCTGGGCGTGCCTCATAATCAGAACTGGTTTTGGCCCGTAAAACCCCAAAAAGAAGGCAGGTAATATTTGCAAAGAGGATATTTAGGCACATTTTCCTGTTTCATTTCGTAATTCTGCAGAGAACAAAGCCGGTCACCGGCCCATCTATATAGGGCAAGTACAGATAGCTGTATAAACTGGGCCCGTAATCTCAGAAAGCTCTTACGTTAGAATTGTTCGTAAGAGCAAATGCCAGCCAATGCTGGTGCTGGACATACCATTAGCGAAGGCGGCCAGGCAAAGGCAATTAAGGAACATTTACGAAGGAAGCTAGCTTTGCGAATTCGACCACTGCTTCGTCGGCCTCGCGACCTTTCCGTCGTCCACTCGGTGAGAAACACTCGCTCACGCCAAAGCCATCCCCCTCTCCTCAGCCATGTTTCAGCAAATCAACCCGTTTTAGCTTTTCCAACAATGACATTCCCAACCAACCACCATGCAGAAAGTGACTGAAGTGGCAAAGAAGCTATCGCGCAATAAACGACAGCCATTGTGCGCTAACCTACCTCACGGAAATCATTTAGTGTGATTAGCCACTTTCGAATGGGTAGTAACTGGCAAAATCTTTCTTTTGATTGTTATTTTTGTGCTTTTGGTGGCACATCATTTATCTCATCGAACGATATTGTGTTACCGAGTAACGCGAAGGCAATGCAGTGTTTATAAATGTTGTCGACCTCTGCGGCCAGCCCTCCATTTAAGCATTTTCTCAAACAAAAGTTGTGATGGTGCGCAAGTCGCTCTGCCGCTACGGCTAACGTTGGAGCCGGTGGCATTCTGCCACGCGCCGGCGCGTGACTTGGCTGGCGTTTCTCTGAAAACGACTCGCACACCATCAGAACTGTTGCTTGAGAAAGCTCTCACTCGCAATCTCGCTTTTGATTAAATACCACAGCTAAAGGATTCAGAAAAATTTTGGAGGACGCTTAAGCTTCGCCTTTAAGAGTGGAACGCGATAGCAGTCGAAGATCCCTGACTGCTTCTCACGCTTCCCAACAAATGCAGGTTATGTAACCCCAATGTTTACCGGGAAGCGCTGGCGGCGAACGCTATGCACGAAGGCGAGCTTTCTGCTAGAAACGCGGCCTCTTGCTTGGGCCGATCTCCTGTTATTGTTTCGCACTTTTATATAACAGTCTGAGAATATGTAACATAAAAGGCATGCGCTGTGGCTGTTTTATTCCATGACATATTTTGTGGGCTGACATTCTCAAATATTCCGAGGAATAACTTTGTAAATAATGTAAGACAAAGTTTGAGCAGCTTTACTGGTAGAAGACGTATTTAGTGCCGTATAGAATATTATTCGCAAACAGGACACCAACGCCGGCTACGGCGCCGAACGCGGGACGCCGGCCGCCGACACCGGATTTTCTGCAACACAGGGCCCCTAAAGCTTTCGCTTTAAAAGCCGTGATACACATATTCAAGTTTGGCATAGACAACGTGTTTGTAGGCCAGTAGCTTCATAGAGGGTACTGATGATCAGTTGCTACACAGGTATTTAAGATCGCGTTTAGCAAAGTTAGTTATCTGAATTGCGTGGCATAAAAATTCAGTTTAGGTTCCGAGATACATGCACACTAAACTACTTGAAGCAGTCAACCTGTCATGTGGGCAGTTATTCAGGGAAGAAGAGCGCACAATGCAGTTACGCCTATACGATGAAAAAGCAGAGGTGTCGGAATAACTGTTAATTTATGGGTCGATACATCGCGAAATCGTCTGCAAAATAAGCGGGTACTAGACGGGACAATGAGCGGGATGTCATTGATATAATGAAGAAAAAGAAGATGCAGAGGACAGAACCCCGAGGAACGCCTGAAAGTATACAGGGAAAAGGGAGAAGGAGCGCGAAATGACAAAAACGAAATAGTTACGATCAGTTTACAACCAACGAATCCGGTGAAGCTTAAGGTGAGAGAGCTTGTGCAGAAGGCGGCTGTGTGATACTCTATCAAAAGCTTCCTTTCTTTCTTTTTTTTTCAATATCGAAGAAAACGGCATTTGTAAGTGTGATGCGGTCAAGATAATATGCTGGAGATCGCGCAGAAAAAGTGTGAGTTAAGAGTCATGTACTCACGTGAGTGCCTTTCCGGAAACCAAGGTGATTGGGGTGAAACAATATGGCTGATAGAGAAAAGTGGCAACATGACAGTATATGGCGTGTTCCAAAATTTGCTAACACTAGTGTAGATATCGACAGCTACCGACAGGCCAGTCGAAGGGAACACACCAAACGAAACTACTTTATTGGGATCATAAGTTTGGAGGGTGGGGCCCTATAGTCCAGGACGCCGTGGAGATGTTACCGGCGGCCCGCCGGCGCCGGAGAAGTATCTGCTGAACCTGCGGGTGTCTGTATCTGCTGAAAGATATGGCAAGATGAGACTGCATATGGTCTTTAGTGTGTTTTCACACTTTGCAATTAATGGCGTGTATACTAAAAAAAAAGGATGAACTTCTAATGAGCCGTTTACCTTGGCAATACTATAGTGGGCTCACGTGCAATGTATACCTTCCATGTAGGGGATGAGTGAAATGGTGGAAAACAGGGAAGGGCTCATTAGTCTCCTTAACAAAAAGGAATAAAACGTAGTGTTTAGGGCCTAAGCTACTTCAGATTCAGAAGTAATCCTGCGTTGTCGCATATAGAACAACCTGATTCACGAGGATAGTTCGTTGGCCATAAATGTTTAGGAAAGCTATGCAGCATAACACGTATTTTGTTTGTGGAGCCTATAATGGTTATTAGCCAGCATCAGAATATATTTTTTTCTTCATGCGAGTGTGGAATTGGGCAAGTTGGAACGGCGAAATAAAGGGGGGGGGGGGGGGGTATTGCTTCGGCGTACTGTAGAACGAAGGGGATTGTTTGCGTTAAGCTATACAGATAGTGGTATGTAAAGTAAACTCGAATTTAAAAAGTAACCAGTTTGATTCTGAAGAACGGAGATGAAAGTTAGAGGCAAAGTTGTAAAACTGTTCCATATGCTATCATAAGCATCTCTGTCGTAAACTGTGCATATAGTTCCCCTAAATGCATGTTCTGCTATCGTGGATGTGCAGCCTAGTGGTTATGACGTTCGCCTTCGTACCGTGGGTTTGCGGGTTTGAATCCACCCTCGCCGAGGAAGTTTACTTTCTTTTATTTATTTATGTCGCTCTCTGTCTGTCTCTCTTTCGCTCTCTGCACCTCCTCTCCTCATTTCACACTCTCTCCACTTCGCTCGAAACTGCGAACACTATCACTCCGTAGGGATCAACCTCGACCTTAAACAGCTCCGCTGTTAATAACTATACGCTTGAAGATAGGTAATATACCCGTCAGCTAGGGCGTTGCGCTGCTGAGCGCGGGATCGAATCCCGGCCCCGGCGGCCGCATTTCGATGGAGGTGAAATGCAAAAACGCCCGTGTGCTTGCGTTGTAGTGCACGTTAAAGAACCTCAGGTCGTCAAAATTAATGCGGAGCCCTCGATCCACTGGGCGTGCCTCATAATCAGAACTGGTTTTGGCCCATAAAACCCCAAAAAGAAGGCAGGTAATATTTGCAAAGAGGATATTTAGGCACATTTTCCTGTTTCATTTCGTAATTCTGCAGAGAACAAAGCCGGTCACCGGCCCATCTGTATAGGGCAAGTACAGATAGCTGTATAAACTGGGCCCGTAATCTCAGAAAGCTCTTACGTTAGAATTGTTCGTAAGAGCAAATGCCAGCCAATGCTGGTGCTGGACATACCATTAGCGAAGGCGGCCAGGCAAAGGCAATTAAGGAACATTAACGAAGGAAGCTAGCTTTGCGAATTCGACCACTGCTTCGTCGGCCTCGCGACCTTTCCGTCGTCCACTCGGTGAGAAACACTCGCTCACGCCAAAGCCATCCCCCTCTCCTCAGCCATGTTTCAGCAAATCAACCCGTTTTAGCTTTTCCAACAATGACATTCCCAACCAACCACCACGCAGAAAGTGACTGAAGTGGCAAAGAAGCTATCGCGCAATAAACGACAGCCATTGTGCGCTAACCTACCTCACGGAAATCATTTAGTGTGATTAGCCACTTTCGAATGGGTAGTAACTGGCAAAATCTTTCTTTTGATTGTTATTTTTGTGCTTTTGGTGGCACATCATTTATCTCATCGAACGATATTGTGTTACCGAGTAACGCGAAGGCAATGCAGTGTTTATAAATGTTGTCGACCTCTGGGCCCGGCTCTCCATTTAAGCATTTCCTCAAACAAAAGTTGTGATGGTGCGCAAGTCGCTCTGCCGCTACGGCTAACGTTGGAGCCGGTGGCATTCTGCCACGCGCCGGCGCGTGACTTGGCTGGCGTTTCTCTGAAAACGACTCGCACACCATCAGAACTGTTGCTTGAGAAAGCTCTCACTCGCAATCTCGCTTTTGATTAAATACCACAGCTAAAGGATTCAGAAAAATTTTGGAGGACGCTTAAGCTTCGCCTTTAAGAGTGGAACGCGATAGCAGTCGAAGATCCCTGACTGCTTCTCACGCTTCCCAACAAATGCAGGTTATGTAACCGCAATGTTTACCGGGAAGCGCTGGCGGCGAACGCTATGCACGAAGGCGAGCTTTCTGCTAGAAACGCGGCCTCTTGCTTGGGCCGATCTCCTGTTATTGTTTCGCACTTTTATATAACAGTCTGAGAATATGTAACATAAAAGGCATGCGCTGTGGCTGTTTTATTCCATGACATTTTTCTTGTATGGGCTCTCATTCTCAAATATGCCGAGGAATAACTTTGTAAATAATGTAAGACAAAGTTTGAGCAGCTTTACTGGTAGAAGACGTATTTAGTGCCGTATAGAATATTTTTCGCTAACAGGACGCCAACGCCGGCTACGGCGCCGAACGCGGGACGCCGACACCGGATTTTCTGCAACACAGGGCCCCTAAAGATTTCGCGTTAAATGCCGTGATACGCATATTCAAGTTTGGCATCAACAACGGGTTTGTAGGCCAGTAGCTTCACAGAGGATACTGATGATCATTTGCTACACAGGTATTTAAGATCGCGTTTAGCAGAGTTCGTTATCTGAATTGCGTGGCATAAAAATTAAGTTTAGGTTACGAGATACATGTACACCTAAATACTTGAAGCAGTCAACCTGTCGTGTGGGCAGTTATTCAGGGAATAAGAGCGCACAATGCAGTTACGCCTATACGATGAAAAAGCAGAGGTGTCGGAATAACTGTTAATTTATGGGTCGATACATCGCGAAATCATCTGCAAAATAAGCGGATACTAGACGGGACAATGAGCGGGATGTCATTGATATAATGAAGGAAAAAAGAA